>NW_006431922.1:1205710-1233509 GCF_000325575.1 Pteropus alecto | reverse complement strand
AGGTAGATGATACAGGGTTTGGATGAGGCTTGTGGCAGAAGCATGGTTCCTGGAAGGTGACAATAGGCTTCTGGTTTCAATTGTGGAAAAGCGCCGAAGCGCGGTACTCTCTGATAGAGAAACGACTGGCTGCCATATATGCAGCCCTTCTAGCCATGATGCCATAACTGACCCTAATCCCGTAACCGTGAGTCCATGCACCCCATGGAGGGGTGGCTGTGGTCTTAGGGAAGACTCCCTGTATGGAAATTGCACAGACCCTCCACATTGTCCAAGAGAGGTACCTAAAGCAGCGGGCGCAGTTCTCTGCAAGCCCCTGTCATGTCAACTGCACTCCCTATTGGGATTAGTGCAGTTTCAAGCAGAGCTGCTGGCGGAGCCTACTGAGGAAGGAAACATACTGAGTCCCTATGTAAAGGTATATCCTTCCATTTCTTTCTATCTTCTTCAATTTCTTTTTTAATGTCATTGTTTTCTGAGTACAGGTATTTTATCTCCTCGATTAAATTTATTCCTATGTATTTTATTTTTCAATGCAATTATCAGTGATAGTATTTTCTTAATATCTTTTTCTGATAGTTTATTATTGGTATATAAAAATAGAACCAGTTTTGGAATATTATTTTTGTATCCTGCTACTTTATTGATTCATTTATTAGTTCTAATAATTTTTTTGGTGGAAAAAAAATTCAAAGGTTCTCTAATACAGCATCATGTCATCTGCTAATAATGACAATTTTCCTTTTTGCTTTCCAATTTGGTTGCATTTTATTTCTATTTTATTTTATTTTATCTGATTGCTGTGACTAGAACTTCCAATACCATGTTGAATAAAAGTGGTAAGAGTGGATATATTTGTCTTGCTCTCAAATGAAAAAAAAAGCTTTCATATTTTTACTATTTTGTATAATGATAACTGTGGCCTTTATTATGCTAAGGTGTGTTCTTTCTCTCCTAACTTTGCTGAGAGTTTTTCCATAAATGGATGTTGGATTTTGTCAAATGCATTTTCTGCATCTATTGATATGATTACATTATTTTTATCTTTTGTTTTGTTTATGTGGTGTATCATGTTAATTGATATGGGGATATTTAACCAATCTTATATCCTGGGAATAAATTCCACTTAATCAAGGTGTATGATCTTGTTATCGTATTGCTAAGTTTGATTCACTAATATTTTGTTGAGTATTTTTGTGTCTGTGTTCATAAGTGATATTAGACTATAAATTTTTTCTTTCCTTTTTTTTTTTTTTTTTGTAGTATCTTTGTCTCGTTTTACTATTGGGGAATGCTGGCCTCATAAAATGAGTTTGGGAGCATTCGATTCTCTTACATTTTTTGGAATAGTTTGAGAAAGGCAGATGTTTAATTCTTCTTTAAATGTTTGGTAAAATTCACATGTAAAGCCATGCAGTCCAATAATTTTGATTGTTGGAGGGGTTTTCTTTTTTATTACTGATTTAATTTTATTTGTAGTTATTGATCTTTTCAGATTTTCTGCTTCCTGATTCAGTCTTGGAAGGTTGTTATGCTTCTGGAAATGTATCCATTTCTTCTAGATTGTTCAATTTGTTGGCATGTAATTAAAGTATCTTTAATGATCCTTTGAATTTCTGTGTTGTTCAGTTGTAATCTCTCTTTTTTCATATCTAATTTTATTTATTTGGGCTCTCTTTCTTTCTCTTTTTTTGATGAGTCTGGTTACAGGTTTAGCAATTATGTTTATCTTTTCAAAGAACTAACTCTTGGTTTCAGTGATATTTTATATATTTCTTTAGATTCTATTTTGTTCATTTCCACTTTTTAGTATTTCCTTCCTTTGCTTGCTTTGGGTTTTGTTCTTTTTTTTTTCTAGTTCTTTTAGGTGTAAGGTTAGATTTTTTAAAAATTTTTTGTTTGTTTGTTTGTTTGTTTGAGACTTGTATTGCTATACATTTCCCTCTTAAAATCATTGGCAGTATGCAAAAGATTTTGGTTCATTGCATTTTTATTTTTATTTGACTCAAGGTATTTTTTGATTTCTTCCTTGATCTCATTGTTAATACACATATTGTGTAGTAGCATCTTATTTGGCCTCCAAATACTTGTGTGTTTTATATTTTCCTCCTTGTGATTGATTTCTAGTTTTATACTATTGTGATTAGAGAAGATGCTTGATATGATTCGAGTCTTATGTTTGTTAAGACTTCTTTTGTGGATTAACAAGTTGTCTACCCAGGAAAAGTTTTTCTGTGCACTTGAACATAATGTATCTTCTGCTTTGGGTAAAATGTCCTAAACATCAATTAAATCCATCTGGTCTATTGTGTCATTTAAGGCCATTGTTTCCTTGTTGATTAACTTTCTGGATGATCTATCCATTCATATCAATAGGGTGTGAAAGTTCCCTACTATGACTATATGATTGTTGATCTCTCCCTTTGTGTCATTCAATATCTGCTTTATATATTTAGGTGCTCTTATGTTGGGTATGTAGATATTTACAAGGGTTATATCCTCTTGTTGATTTGATCCCTTTATCATTTTGAAAGTTCCTTTGTTTTTTGTTATAGCCTTTGTTTTAAAGTCTATTTTGTGTGACATAAATATTACTACCTCAGTTTTTTTGTTTGTTTGTTTCCATTTGTATGAAATTATCTTCCACCTCTGTACTTTCAGTCTGTGTGTGTCTTTTGATCTGAAGTAGGTCTCTTGTAGGCTGCACACATATAGGTCTTTTTTTTAATCCATTCAGCTATGCTACATCTTTCGATTGGAGCATTTAGTCCATTTATAATTAAAATAATTGTTGATATGTATGTAGTTATTGCCATTTTTAATTGTTCTCTGATTGTTTTTGTAGTTCTTTTCTAGTCCTTCCTTATTCTGTTGCTCTCTTCTCTTATATGTTGATGGTCTTCTATACTGTTATATATGGATTTCTTTCTCTTTATTTCTTATATATCACTTACAGATTTTGGTTTATTGTTACCATGTGCCTCATATATACCAAGCTATGTTTATAGCAGTCTATTTTAAGTTGATGGTTTCCTTAGTTTGGACACAATCTGAAATCACTACAATTTTTATTGACATCCTCCTCGTTTATGTTTTAGTCATTATTTTTTATTTCTTTTGTGTTGTGTGTGTTTGTATGTATTTCTTAATTTATTGCTGTAATTACACATGATCTTTTACACATGTAATTATACATGTCTTTCCATCTTTCTACTAGCTTTATAGTTTGTTGAACCACTGCTTTTATTAAGTATTTGTCTTTGTCAGTGAGAATTTTTTTCTTTTCTATACTATCTTATTCATTTTCTTTTATCTTTTCTTTTCTACTTAAAGAAGTTCTTTTTAACATATATTAGAATACTGGTTTAATGGTAATGAACTCTTTTAGCTTTTTTTGTCTGAGAAACTTTTTATCTTTCCTTTGATTCTAAATGTTAGCTTTTCTGGGGAAATTAATCTTGGTTTAAGGTCTTTGCATTTCATCATTTTTAATATTTGGTGCCATTCCCTTCTGGTCTAAAAAATTTCTGTTGAGAAACAGCTGATTTTTATTGGAGCTCCCTTGTAGGTAACTAACTGCTTTTCTCTTGCTGCTTTTAATATAGTTTCTTTGTCTTTAAGCTTTGGATTCACCTTGTTTGGGACTCTCTGTACTTCCTGGACTTGTGTGTCTGTTTCCTTCAACAGGTTATGAAACTGTTTAGTCATTACTTCTTCAATTCCTTCGTCTCTCTCTTTTTTTCATTTGAGCACCCTTATGATGTGGATGTTGGTATGTTTGATGTTGTCCCAGAGGTTCCTTAAACCATTCTCATTATTTTTTTTTTCCTTTTTGCTGTTCCAATTGGGTGTTTTCTTCTACATTGTCTTCCAAATTGTTGATTCAATCCTCTGCTTTCTCTAATCAGCTGTTTAGTCCGTCTAGAGTGTTTTTCATTTCAGTTATTGTATTTTCTGTTTCTGACTGATTTCCTTTTATGTTTTCTATCTCCTTTTTTATGTTTTCTATATTTTTGAAGTTCTCACTAAGATCATCTATTCTTCTCTTAAGTTCATTGAGCATCCTTATAACCAGTGTTTTGAATTGTCTCCATTTTGTTTAGTTCTTTTTATGGAGTTTTATCCTCTTTTGCAACTGGGACATCTTTCTTTGTTTTCTCATTTTGCCAGACTCCCTGTGTTTTGTTTCTATATATTAAATAAATCTGCTACATGTCTTGGTCTTGAAAGAATGGCCTTAATGGGCATTACTGGCACAATCTTCCTGGTCACCTGAGCAGGGTGCTCCAGGGTTATCTCTTGCGTGGATTGTGTTTGTTCTTTCTTTGTAATTGGGCCTTGATTGTTGTTGATTCATCATCTGGCTGGCTGTGAAGGCTGGCCATGACCATAGCATATAATCTTTTGTGCAGGGGCTGACCTCATAGAGCAGGATTCACTGTTGTGGAGCTCTAGTGCCAGCTGAGTTAGCACTTTGGATTTTTCATTTGTGAAGCTAGTTTTGTTGTGTGCCAGTGTGTTCTGAAGCCACTAGGTGTGTTGGTTCAGGATGTTCTTGTGATGGGCTTTGGTGCAGACCACAGTTAGACAGTTCTTGTTACAGGCTTGGGACACTTGGTAGAAGCTATATAGTGGTTTGTGGTTGGTTGCCACTTGTTCTGGGCCTTAGGAACCTTGGAGAGGCTACACTGCAAGCTGAGGCTGGCTATCATTTGTGCTAGGTTTGGGTCCCTTTTGTGGGCATCATGATGAGCACTGAAGCAAGCTGCCACTCGTGCTGGGCTAATTGCTGCTTTAGTTGTAGGTTATGCCAGGCCCACACTGGCTGTAGCTTATGCCTGGTTGGGGCATCTAATAGATGTTACAGTGCATATTGAGACTGGTCACCACTTGTGCCGGGCTAGGGATTACTTAGTAAGAACTACAAGGTACCTCAAAGCCAGACAGTTTGGATTTTTGGGAACCAAGTGATTTGGGGAAAGTCTGAAGTATGCGTCAAAGCAGATCTCTTGTGTGGAGTTGCTGCTGGTAGAGACTTAGGCTGGAATTCAAACTGGATGGGGCAGGGTCTCAGGAAATCACCAGAGCAGGTGAACAATGTTAGCCAGGTTAACAGAGGGCGCAAATATGGCTCTCGCCTACAGCAGGCTGGCCTAGAGAGAGAAGGGCTTGGCAAAGGAACAATGGCTTCTCTCAGTGCTTTTGTCCCAGAGAGAGTTTCCCCAACTCCTGCCTCTTCAGCCTTCCTCTTGAAATTAGTCAATTTAGTTCCTTCCCTTACATTCATGACACTTTTATAACTGCTGCCCCATGTGAGAGCTCAGAACAAGTGAGTTTGTGTGCAAATGAATTTGTCTGTGGGCCCTTTAGGTTATCAGTCTCCTGCAGCCTTTTGTTCTTTTCAGACATAATCTCTTCTGGTTTTCACAGCCAGATGTCACGGGCCCTTCTCTTCCACGCACAGGTCTCCTGGCTGAGGAGTCTGGTATGGGGCTATGGTACTTCATTCCTCAGAGTAGAGCTCCACAGTGAGATATTTCTTCTGATTCTTTATTGCCACATGTGGGTGTGGGACCAAATTGTTTTGTGTTTCTGCCCCTCCTATCAGTCTTGATGTGGGTTCTTTATATCCTTAGTTACAGGAATTCTGTTCAGATAGCCTTCAGATAGTTTTCAGTGATAGTTGTTTTATAATTTAGCTATAATTTTGATGTGATTTTGGGAAAAGTTGAGCTTAATGTTTTCCTTCTCCATCATCTTGCCCAGAAGTCTCTAGAATATTGTTTTTGAATCCAAATTTTAATGTTAAATCTTTACTTTAATAGTCTATACCTCAAAATTGTTTAGACTGATAACTTTCATTTTCTCATATGCTCTGACCTAAAGACTGAATATAACATTGATTAGGGAGACTTCCATAGAACTTTATCTACTGTCTTTCTCTCACCCTTTCTCTTTGTTCCTACATTTTAATTTTTTCTTTCATTTTTCTTCCCTTCCTCTTTCCTTTCCTCTCTGTCTTCCTTTTTTTCTTTCTTTCTTAAATACAGTTAGCTCTCCTTATACATAGTAAAACTAAAGTTACATTCTACACTATGAGGAGAACCAAAATTACCAATTATTTGTAACCAAAGTGCTTCTGATTTTTCAACCATTCAAAGCCATCTTTTACACTAATATCTAAATATATTTAAAATAATAAAAGTAGTTTAATCTACTATCCTATTTAGTTGAAACGTTAAAATTTTCCCCTCATATTCTGATGATCCTCAGAGAATGCCTACAGTTTATTAGTCATTGCTTCTTACTTTCACTTTAATGATTCTTCGGCTGTTTCTGGTGTTTTCTTGAAAAATAGCTGCCACTATCATAAAGACCTCTGAGAAGGAGCCTGGGAAGATAGCCATCTCTTTACTATCCCATCTCATCTCATAATTCTCCATATTAAAAATTTTGAAAACATTTTTATTTTGAAAGTTTTCAATTTACAGAATAGTTGCAAAGATAATAAAAGGAGTTCCTATATATTCTTTACCAAGCTTTCCCTAACTTAACATCTTATATAACCTAGCACAACTCCATAATTTTGAAATGAAAAAGGTTGCTTGGATATGATGTTGATATTTTTATATGTTAAATAAACAAGTAGTTTTTAAAGAGTGCCATTATAGACTCTGGGGACACAGTAATGGGAAAGACAGTTTACCTGTTTACCACTTTCATCTCCCTATTGCTATAGTTATTGTACTTGCTTTGCTTTTTGAGCCATTTTATCAAAGCCAATCTTCCTAAAAGTGTCATAGTTTTTATCAATTTTACTAAGACTATTGCTACAAGTTATGCATGCTATTTTGCAATGTGCCCTTATTTCCACAATTTTATTTTTTTTTTACTTTTTACCTTGTTTTTATTTTTGTGATTGAAATATATTAAGCTGAGTCTAGATTGTGAAAAGTTTAGAATAACCTAATTTGTATGACATTATTCAGCTATGTATCCTAAATTAAAGTTTATACTAAGTGACATAGCAAAGGCAGATTCCTAGAGCCAAATTTGGAAAATTTTATATTATAATATATATCTTTTTTTTGATTAATATTTGTACTTTTCTGGTACAAGATTATTGATAGAAGTATATCAACAGCTATTAGAGTCCATTCTACAAATTATCTCTTTCAACTTTTTCTTTTTTAAGTTTTAAATATCTATGACTATATATATATAATCTCAATACTTTGAACACTTTATATACCAGTATTAAAATTTGAAGTGATGAGGAAACAACTTTTTTCCATGTCTCAGGAAACACATGTAATCAAGTGAAATCTGAAATGAAAATTTCAGATTTGTAAAGCAAATACTATTATAACCTCAAGAGTTAGTTATGATTTATTTTTATTAGCATAAAACTTGATTAAAAGAATGTGTTTATCTGTGCATCTAAGACCACTTAAGTTAATCCCTGGATAATATAGATCTCATTGTTTTATCTTCTAAAAGCTTTATCAAATCCTATCTATCATCTATCTATATCTATCATCTAACCATATCATTAATTTATAATAATTATAAACATGATTTCTTTGAATGATTTCTGGTAAGAGGTAAAATAAGATATAATTAGAAACTTTCTCAGACATTTCCACTAAAATACCTAAAAGCAGAGAGAACCAATACATCAAGTGTGGTTATCACCCCATGAAAAATAGAGTTGGTATAAGTTGACAACACTATCTTGGGTTAGAAAATGTATTATCATTGTTGTTATAGATGAAGATATATCCTTCCAAACAAGAGCAGTCACAGTAGACTTGACAGAAGAACTTCTTCTAATCTAACAATTTGCCGATTGCAGTCTTGTCATCTTGCCTCAATTTCTTTCTATTAGTAGGATTATTGCCAGCTTTTGATCAGCATTCTCTCCCTCTGTGCATCAAAGTAGTTCAGAGACATCCATGTGAGGAAAGTATAGCCACATAAAAAATAAGGTAGAAGAAAATGTTCATTTTTTCACATGAGATGAGAAAACAAATGTTTAAGAATGTAAAAATAGAACCATGGCATGCAGCAATGATGATATTGCATATGGCCCATCATGGAAGATATCTTGTGTTCTTTGGTCCAGCATATGCATTCAGTTCTTGCAAATTTTCGAGAAGACAACACTATGATAGAAAATTGGGTAGGGCAAAGATTGGCTCATCAGATCAGTCTTAAATCTCTGTGATGACATTTCTAGTATCTGTGATTCTCTGAATGCATAATTCATTTGTGTAAATACTCAATAAACTTGTTAGTAGAGATTCAAATTTTCTAAATTACTAAATTTCTAAATAACTAAAGTTATTTTCTTGGCCTATTAGAACCACCTTGTTCTTTCGATAATAATTTATTAACAAGGAAATATTTTCTTTATTTTAATGTATGTCCTGTTGCACTGGGGCTTACGAGATGTAAATTGTTTTAGTGGTATCAGAATTAAACTGTAGACTTACAGGACATTTTTAACAGTAGTATACTTTGTTTGTATGAAAACTGTATTTTCTCTCATCCATAGCAATTATGGAGACAGATTTAAGGTTCTGGGTATATATTTAATAAAAGTGGGGAGGAGTGGAGAATGGGAGTGTGTATGGGGGATAGGTGGAAAGTAAGGGTACATATGAAAGAGGGAGGGGAGAGATAGAAAGACAGAGAAAGAGAGAGCGGTTTTCTGTATTCAGCATAACACTGACTCAATATATATCACAAGAATTTATCTGTTTTTAAAGATTATAAAAAAAGAATGCATTTATTTGTTTGTTTGTTTATTTATTTTTGAAATCTCAAATTCAGATCAATCTGATGTATTGCATTGCCTGAAACCTCTACTTTTAGGTTATCCATTTAGGCCTGCAAATTTTTAAAATTTATAAATATCTCAAAAAAGAAATATTAGTTTAAAAATTCATTCACTGAAGTAACATCTAAATTTGCAGAAGAATTTCACTGTCTAGAAGAGAACTAAATTCAGATTCTTGTTCCCAAAACAGTACAGAGGACACTGGTCCCACAGCTTCTCACCACCAGGAACCACTCAAATCAACACACCTAGCCCACACAGCCCTTCCTTTGCTCATTCTGAGGAGGATCCCACACATTTAAATAGCCAACATCATCATCTCTGCTTCAATAAATTTCATAAATGTGTGATTTAACGACAATTTCTGTTTTCTAAGAAAACTATGATAACAAGTAAAAGACATTAATTGAACAGAGAGAATAAAAATCTTTGATTCTTATTGCTAAACCACAGATCCAAATAGTCAGGAATGTGTAAACTAAAACTTAAAGACTAAAGAAAAAAAAAAAAGCAGTGTTTCCAGTTGGCTGTAACATTTCCCTGTGGTGCCAGCATGTTTGAACCAACAATTATTTGGGAAGAGTGGTACTTATAAACAGGAATAAATCAACTCACTTAGGTCTTCCAGGATGGACATAATAGTAAAATAATAATTATTGGTGCTCTCAGAAACTTACAACCATGGAACTCATGGTATTTTATCTAATTTTCCATAATTAAAATTCATGCTACTTTCATATTTGAGGAAGAGAATTATTATATTTTATAGATTGAATAATTGCTTTTTAAAAGATTAAGCATCTTGACCACACTCATGTTGTAGTTATAAATTGAAGTAAACAACATTGCCTTCTTTTTCTAAATGGATTTCACTAAACTAAGAAATTAAAATATAAAGTGAAATAAGCAGTTTTTTCTATCTAATGACACCAATTTACTAATGTGGATTTGGAGAAAAAAATTATTTTTTCTCTTTTTCCTTTACTGGATTGTCAGATACTTTGGTAATATTTTTACACAGCATGGATATTTTCCATTTGTGTTTAGTCTCTCTGAAGTCTGGAAAATATCAGAAAAAAAAAACCCTTTCACATTTTTGGGTTGATTGAGTATGTATTCCTTTTTTTTTTCTATATCTTGATCACTTTACAATTTATTCCTTGCTTGCTCTAAGCCACTTTATTTTTGTTTTATAAAAATACTAGTAGAATAAGAATGCTTCCAGAGAGATACAGTGGGGTTGAAGGAAAAGAAAATTTTAAAAAATCAACCTTGAAACATTAGTTTGTATTTGTTATAATTACTAGAAATTAACATATTCTATTTATTAAGAAAAATTTATTCAGTGTGTGCTTAGTGAAGTCAGTTGTATCATCATTATGTTATCTATACCTCATAATTTTCTTCTACATACAAGTAGATTGAATGATTAGTAATAGTAATCATGGTGACATCAATAATAGCAATGACAATGATAATATTGGTAAATATAGTCAATTTTACAGTGTTTACTTTTTGCCAAGCTTGCGCTAAGCAGTTTAAAGTTGTCATCTTCTCCTTTTGGCCTCACCTAGAAGGCAGGTACTATTGCTAATAGGTAAGCTGTTTTTGTTCAAATATTAATTGTACTACTTACTAGCTCTCATACCTGGGATGAGTTCCTCAAACTTCAAATGCTTCTGGTTCCCCATACACAAAATCAGGGAGATAGAAAGATTATTGTGAAGAATAAATGACTAATACACAGGAGATCCTTAGAAGAGTGCCTGTCGCATGGTATAGGGCTCAATGAACATTAACTATTATATAAATGAGGGCACCACCTTTCAGGGGTATTAAGTCACTTGCCCATGATCAGTAGGTAGTAAATAGAAGAGTCACAATTTAAAACCACTTTTTTTCCCACTCTAAATTCTGGGCTGTAAGCTACTATTCTTTTAATATCACATTTATTTCTAGTTGTCCATAGCCCCTCATAAATGTTGAGTGCCTTAAGAACAGGGACTTATATGTCTTTATATCCCCAAGCCTCAGTCTAGTGCATAGCTCTTACGATGTACTGATTAAGTCGATTTAAAATAAAAATTAAGGCCGTGTTTACTGTTTCACTGAGAGAGGGCATACTTTTTACCAAAAAGCATCGATTATATTTCCTGGCTATTCTTTCCATTTTCTCATCTTCTGTCAAAAAAAGTCATGGGTACTTACCTGATGACTACTATATTAAATGTAAATAGAAAGCTAGAAAGAGTTAATTCACTTCCATGCTATTAGTTGTATACCAAATATCTTAATACAGTGCATGAAATGTTAAACTGATAATTATTAGCTAATTCTTCCATACAGAGACCCTCAATGTTAATTTCCTATAATACTGAAATCCTTTATCTTTTGCATGGATTATTTGAAAATAATATGCCCTATTATTTCTTGATAACAATCTCAACATCTTTCATCTATAAAGTATTTTAGTTCTAGCCAAAGAAAACCAAAGAGGTAAGACTTTATGACAATATTGAAATATCTATCATTCTAATTCCATTTTGAAAGAGACCTTAAGAGATCAAGCTCTTATCTTCTACCAGACAAGATTGCATATAAATTATCCTGGAGAGTTGAGTGTGCAACTGATTAACAGAAAAAACTTTTACAATCACTCTCAGACATTTGTTTCATCTTCAACTTTTAGAAAGTTATTATTTGGGTACAGTCTATAATTTTTATTTTCATGTTCCATAGCAATCAAATGAATGTTTCCTAAACTCTCTCTTGGATTTGAATATTTATTAGAGACAGATAATTAAGAACAATTCATAGTTTCTGTCAGTGAGTATCCTATAACATAATTTGTTTGGAAAGGTGATTTTTTTTTAACGAAATAGCTACATTTTTTGAGAGTTAAAAAAGAATCTGGCAAAATACAATAATGATGACAATGATGACAAACAGTAATGGATAAGTTGAAGAGGAGGAAAGCATAACAGGCCCATATATATATATTTTTTCTTTTGAGTATGAGAATAATCTGTTAGTGCAATTCAAATGAGCAAATTATTATTAATGCAGAACATCACCTAGGAAAAATGGAAGTAGCTGCATTCCCCATCATTCTCCATAGAGAGACCAATAACATTGCAAGAAAATTGCTTCCAAAATTGTGGTAACAATTGACCTGAATTCACTTGTCTAAGTTATTTGATGTGAATTGCCATTGCCATTTTGTTATTGCTAGAAATTAAGATTTTGTGATATTTTCTAATTATAATACTCATTTTAAATGATTGTTTAAAAATTTCTTTCTTACAGATCTGCAATTATTTTTAGCATGCTTCTTTGACCTGACATAGAAATAGGTGGAATATTTAATAGCCAACCTTGGGTTTCTGAGATTGGATATAACAATGGAAAGACTCAAGACACCTATGTTTTGCCTGTGGTTCTGTCATCAGTTAGAGTTCTCAACTTTTCTTTCTTTCTTTTATTATTCTAATATTTTGGCTTTATTTTTATCCACAAGATCACGATGTTCGATTAGACTACCTCTTTGTTCTTTTTCAAAATATTGCAATATGTACAAAGAATAATTCAAAAATTTTCAACATTGTCCCTTCCCAATAAAATAAAACTCCCCTAACTTCTAGTATGTTAATGTCTCTGTGTTAAGCCACGTTACTACAAATAAATTGTTCATTCCTTAAATTTATCTTCTACTTTACTTCTAAACATCTTTGCTTATGCCATGCTTGCACCCTTAAAGGAGCTTTTCTACATGTTACTCTGTCATTCATATTTGTTATTTAAGATACAGGTCAAAAGTGCTCTTTTAAACTTTATCATTTGATTTTTTTTTCCCACTTAACTGACTATGAATGACCCATTTCAAAATGATTTTTGAGGTGTGCCTTGGTATTCCCAGCAAAAATCCAGAGGACTTCATTACTGAGAGACTCAAATCAGACAAGAAGTCAACACACAACTAAAGCCTTTTATATTCTCACTAAATGTAAGTCAAATGAGTTGGGTACCCAACAATTGATTTCTTTTGATATCACAGTAGCCCCCCAAATAGAAGTCTGACTATAGTTCTGGAAAATGATCTATAAATACTCAGGATCTGCATACCTCAATTGGCCCTTTATATTTTTTATTTCCCGTTACAATGAATGATGTCATTCATGAGTAATTTAATCTTCTCACCCTTGCTTCCACTCATTTCCTGCTCTTAAGTACTGCTCTTGTCATGCTTCTTTTTATAGATGTCTTCCTGATTATATAAACCATCATTTTCTAATAGTGAGATTTTCATGGAGATTCAGAAATACATCTACTTTTTGGAGTTGTTGCTAAAATTTGTTGTTGGGTAAAAGGAGGTCCATCATTATGATTATTTTTTGACTTCATGAAAAAATAAAGTAATGAGTAGAGAGTTGCATATACTCATGTAAGAGTCAATGGGGCAGTGTTGGCTTATTTCTTTTTATTTTACTTATTTGAAATTATGAATCTTGCTTAGCCTTGCCCATACAAATATTTGAGAGTTCGAAATGTGCAAAGGATGCTTATGCTATAGATATATATGCCCATGTCCTATGTTTCCTACTGAACTCTGCTTCAAAGCAAGGACCATTGTGTACTCTATGCTATCCTGCATTTGGAAGGATCTCAATAGGTACTTGTTAAATAAATAGATATTGGGGCTTTCTCTCTGTCAAATGTTTGAAGTTAAAGTCAAGATACTCAAATAAATTCTCCTACTCCTTGTTTTCACAATTAAATTATTTCTAATACTATGTATGAATACTTATTACTACATAGTTCTTAGATTTCTGTGGGGTGGTACACAACCTTGGCCACATATGAGAATTACTTGGAGAGCTTTAAAAACCGCTGATGTCTGGATCCTATCACTAGAAATTCTGGTTTAGCTGATTAGAGATTCTGAATTAGTTCAGCCTGAGCATCATTTTGTGTGTATGTGTATTTTTAAAACATCTTCCCATATGATTCTAATGTTTAGCTAAGGTTGAGATTCAATATAGAAGAGCATCAATGGCATGTAGTGCCAGGATAAAAAATAGAATTCAGTACTATAAACTACTTATGGGTCAAAACCCTGCGGAGAACACAAAGATAAGCAAAGCCTCAAGAAACTTACAATCCGAGACATACATTGGTATTATCACCATCATCAACAATACAAATAATGTATTAAGTGTTTATTATTACCGTATTAGGTCCTGAGTTAAAGAGATATAAAGACTTGGTCATTTTTCATCTTTTTGTGACTATGATTATTGAATCCCATACTGTAAAACATACAAAGTTTCTTTAAATAAATGGATGTTGGAAAAACCAAAGTATTCCCTGGAACCAAAGTATTCCCCCACCAGTAAATTTATGTAAAAAGAGCCAGAAAGCCACTTCTCAGACCTAAAATGTCAAGCTTGTAAAAATAGTATCCTTGGGAATTATATTTGGTCATTTGTTAAATATGGGGATATAAAATGTAGAAATCCATGTGTAATGCTTCAAATCCCTAATCTGGTTTAAAAGGTCAGTTGAAGCCTAAAAGGACCTGACATTTTACCTTTAAAAGTCTGACTTTTGGACTTAAGACTTAACAACATTTTGGCCTGAATGATCTGAAGGATAAATACAAAGCTGGTTTCAATTGAACTATTTAGAAAGCAGGGGATCTTCTAATTTGTAAGATAGCATTCAGAGAGCTTTTTTCCATTAAGAACTCAATCGACTGAAAAATGATTTCCTTGGATATTCCACAATCTTTCAAGGCTTGTGTAAATTTTACACAGGAGGTGGGCAGTATGTGAGGCTCAAGATATAAAAACACCATGGTACAAAGGAAGAAAAACACCTTAGAGCCACAGAAAACTGGTAAACTTGGAAGCATAAGCAATTCACTTTGCTTCTATTTACCAGTTTCTCCCTCTGATGAAACACAATTCACATACCAGATATTCATTATAGTTTCATTTCTTGAAGCAAGTTCAATGGCTTTTTCAAATGATCATTACCATCAATTAATATTTATTGAGCACCTATTGGGTATATAGTATAAAAGGGCTGGTGGGCTATTATACATCAAATGTTTCATTGTAAATTATACTTTATGTACTTTTATTGTATTTTCATAGGACCAAGAAACTCTCTCTCTTTTATGTGGTTTACACTAAAACGTCACTCATGTGAAAGCAACCAAGGATTAGAGTTGTAATTCTAGAAATACTTTTGTGTGTGCTCTGTGTGTGTGTGTGTGTTTGTGTTTGTGTGTAAAACATAAAAAACTTAGGTCAAGATTTATCAGAACAATGTTAGTTTTTTTATATTATTTAAAAATAAAATCTAGTTTTTATCTCATTGATAAGGTTAGCAAGTATTTTTTTTTTAACAAATGAAAATGTAGAGAAAATAAGCCAAATATAATAATCTCATATATTCAGAAAATTGTCTTTTATAACATAAAAATGAAGTTCTGTAGCATTGGAATTTCTCTTTCCTACAAGAGTCCCTTTATATTTTAGGCCAGTAAAATGCATTTAATGAAATAAAACAATACCTTAAAATATAACAAAGGTAATTATGATGATGATAAAAGTGAGAATTTCAGAATTATTCCTGTATTTTTTTAATATTTACTTATTTTTATTAAATTATTTTCAATTACAGTTGGCATACAATGTATTAGTTTGGGGTGTACAACATAGTGATTAGACATTTATATACCATATGAAATGATCACTTTGATAAGTCTAATATCCATCTGGCACCATACATAGTTATTACAATATTATTGACTATATTCCATATGTTGTACTTTATATCCCTGTGACTATTTTTATAACTGGCACTTCTTAATCTCTGTCACTTAAATTGAGGCTTCCATGAGAGTATTTTCAAGGATTATTCAAGTACAGATCAGACCTTCAGACGTGTTTCTGTCTTAATCGGAGATACCCCTGGGCTAGGTCCCCAAACTAAGGAAACGGAAACATGTCTCTCTTCTTACTTAGTATCATGTCCCTGTTGGAAAGAGAGTCTGAGGTGGTCAGGGTCCTAGGTAGCTTGCTCAGATTTCACATAAAATAATAGGACTTTCATATTTTTGTGAACACGTTTCTTTTAATAATTTATTTAATGATTATTTATTGAAAATATAATATCCACAAGTCTCTGTATACTAACTCTACGATAATGCAGAGATAAGTCAAATACTAATCCTGTCTTTAATACAATATCCTAAATTACCATTCTTTATTATTTCCACATTATTTTTGTATTTTAATACTCTATTAATCTGACAGCCCTTTACATAAAAAAATTACTTGTAGACATCTGTAATCTTCCAAGTGTGGAAACTGTTAAGTATTAATTTGTAGAAAAGACAAATTGCAGAGGCTTGAGCTGGCCATGTGAGGCTGACCTAAATTTTTATGTTTAAATGTTACACTTTCAGCTGCAAAATGTAATATGGGTAAGAGTGAAGCTGTCCAGTAAGACAACCATGAATGGTGTTGTCAAACTCATAATTCTTTCTGACCTCTTTTCGTGGAAATTGAGCTAAGCATCTAAGAATGAAGAAAATGCACAGGCACGTGTTCTGCATGGGAAGCATCACTATTCTAGCTTTCTCAGAGGAACTTAGTAACATGCATAAATGGAAATTAAGGTTTAGATGTTGAAATGAGAGGAAGAGTAACAGATGTGTAGATGTGCTGTGTTCTTATTTCATTCTAGGTTTTGAAAATGCACATCACAGTGCTAACGGGAAGCATAAGTTAGTAAATAAATTCTTAAGAAAGGAATTGGACCACAGCACATCAGATTCTATTTTTAAAAATAATTATGTCAAAATCAGTCAACAGGTGTAACAGAAATAATATCATTTTAATAGAACATTATCACAGGATCAATGTCTCTCACTTTGAAAAAAATCACCGTTTCCCTTTCGCTTCAACACTTATTTTTGATAAATGCTTCAATTTCAGCTCATTATTAATTTCTCAGCTAGATACTATTATGCTGTGACAACCTTCTATTCCATTGTCATTGTGTCAAGTTATTGAAAAGGAAAATAGGTATACATATTTGCCATTAGAATGTTAAGAAATAAATGGTATTCTTATTCCTTATTTATCTACAGTACTTCTTAATTTCAGTGAATGGTTCCAGTGATAATTACTAGATTTTCACATTGGTGGAAAACTGAGGCATATGTTAATAATAGTACAATTTGTGTTTATAAATAGTTTTTCTTTACAAATATGAAAATTTAGTAATCATTATTAACATCATTCTATTTATTAAAATATGAAAACAACCCATTATATCTTTAAGTAATCTGGTCCATTATCTCTTGAGTAATATAAAGAGATGTTAAAAGCTTATTTTACAATTGTACAACAAATAGTCAATTTTTGTTATCTATGGTCTATAGCTTCCATATAATAAAGATTTACTGTTTTGTTCCTAACAGTTTTAACAAAGAACAGTACCAAGACACTATAAAACAATCCTCAAGTTATTGTTTAGTGTGTATCTGAAAGTTGTTAAAATCAAGTAAACTAAATAATTGAGAGATGTGACAACTGTTTTGATTCACAAATAGTTTGGAGGGTATTTTTCTGTTATACGTTGAGAGAAATGAGCAAAAATAGCACTGAGTTAGGTTGTCAAACTCTATTCCCCTTTTAAAACAACTTAAAACAACAAAAAAGTTTCATACTAAAAAAAATTGCAAAAATTTTAAAGTATAACAATTATAAATGTGATGAAGATATGAGGAAATATGAAATCAAGTATATCATTGTTTGGGATTTAAATTTGAGAAACAATTGGAGAGTAATTTGGCAATGCATAATATAGTTGAAATATGCATACTATTGAATATTCCATACAAGTTTAATTAACTAGGTTTACATATTTCAACATTAATATATTTTAAAATAACATGTTTAAAAAAACACATTGCAGAAGGATAACAACAATAGAAATACTATTTAGTTAACTTTATAAATCATGCAAAATAGTACCATACATTATTTGTGGACATATATTTTAAAAAATAGCTTGGAATGATGCATACCTGGAATAAAACATCCTAACTTTGGAATACTGATTAGTTCTTAGGAAGAAGAGATAATGTGATTGGTGAAGATAAAGGAATTTCGACATCATTTTAATGTTTGTTCCTTAAAGAAAAAAATTTTCAAGGACATAAGATAAAGTATTAATATTTATAATTCTTTGTTGTAAGTACATGGATGTTTGTTAAATTAGTCTGATTTTTTCTTTATGTTTTAAATATTTTTGATAGTAAAAAGTATCTTATAAGTGAAATGTACAAGTTGTATCTTTTTCTATACACCCACCACCAGTATTTTTTTTCGGTTAAGTATTTTCATTTGTTCATTCTTTCATTAAACCAACATATACTGAACAACTGCACTTTTCTAATTTACCATTCTTTAGCATTCTTCTATGCCCAAGAGTAGTAGTTAGGAAATGCATTATCCAAAATGAAAATATTTTTCTTATTTTTGTTTATCACTGCTAATTGAATTTATTGAACTAGAGCTTTACTAATGACTACAAGTTACACTAATATAAAGTTAAGCTCTTTTGTGTCTATAGGGCGCATTTAGAATGTTGCAGCCTCAGGGCCCTTAATCAATGATTCCCAGGCTTCTTTCTGGAGTTCATATATCAGAAAAACTTCAAAAAAAGTGAGCTACTAAAAAGATGACAATTAACATTCATTTTGCTCTAATATTGCTACCACCTATGAACATTGTCATTTCCTACAAGAAATTTTGATATAAAACTTTAGCAATATGGTCCTTTAAACTAAATGCACTTAGCTTTTTGATAAATTTGCTACATTGTCCTTATTTTTTACATTTTACTCTGAGCCAGTACAAGTTCCTTCATGGATCAGCCTTTGAAAATTGCTGCCCTAAATGATCCCCAGGATGCTGACCTTGTGTCACCATATCAAATGTGTGAAATATTGGGAAATAGACACATTTTCTAAGAGCTTGTAGCTGGTTTGAAAGGGACTTCTTTTCCTAATCACTGATAAAAGGTTGCTATAATGCTTATATGTATGCTTATTGGTGAAGAGAGATACATTTAAGGTGAATGATTATTTCAAAAGAATGTATGTTTCACTCAAAAATTAACATTGATGCTGATAATAACACTGTTTGTTTTAAAGATACCTATATATTATATTTTTCTAATGCATAATGCTGATAATGAAGCCCAAAAAAGAAAAAGGAGAACAAATGGAATCTTCATTAGATGTGAGGTTCTCTGTGCCCTAGTATTTGCACTGAGGTGTGTTCCTGTCCCTGCTTGTTTCCTATTTCCATGGGTGATAAACCACCCATGGAAAGTTACAGGATGTGCATAACTAATACTCAGAGCAACAATGTACATAGATATTTGTTTATTCTTAAGCTTATTGGGGTTTTGGGTCTGTTTAGAAATCCGATGGAAATCTGTGGAACTTCAGGAGCATATCAGTCATAATTCTAAATGCAAATGATGTAAACAATATTAAAAGCAGAAGAGAATGCATTCTAAAAATCCTCATCAAAAAGTGACAGAAATATAATATGCAAGATTTTCCCCCCAAATATCTTTGTAAGGGTCCTGCATTAAAGTAGTCATTCAAGTCTTATCTTCTGTTTATTCTAGATGTGGTAGATTGAGAGGCATCCAGATGTATTTCATTTTAAAGCACTTACTCTCAAGAACTTTTTGAAGTTCAGCTGATACTACTTTACTCATTGACTCATGTTTAGATTAGAGCAACAAATGATCAAGCTGAAACACATTCTGAAACAAAATTCCTTTCCCCCCACATTATAGCACATAAACTGAGCTGCAGCCTTTGCATTTTTTGCCATCTGGCCCATAGTGTGGGTTGATATTAGTAGCATGTCAGGAAAAATTTCCCCCATCTCCTTTCAAAAAAAAATGGAAAAAGAAAAAAAATAATCCTAATCTATAGTATGAAGAGTATTAAATGAAACATCTGTCTAGCTGAATGAGTAGATGAACTTTGCAGTCTGCAAGCTGCTGGCGTTTGTCAAGTACATGTTTATATTGCTGACTGCTGTAAATTTTCAAGACCGTGACATGAAATTGACTTACTAAAATATCTTATTCAAATCTCTTAAAACATATGTTTCAGTGGTTTTTTTCTTTTTTTCTCCTTTATTGTCCTTATTCTTGATGAAAAGCATTGCCGATTGAGACAGTGAGAAGTTGCTGAGATTCTAGACAAGCTGAAACCACTGAGTAGTTAAAGAAAAATTATATAATCTGCCAAGAGTTAGCACGAACCTCTTGTTAATGTAGAACTAGAATCTTAGATGCTAAAAAATAGAATAAAAGAGTCACAGAATTTAGGTAAATGCCATGAAAAAAAGAGACAAGATAATGCTTCAAATATTTTGAAGGAAAGGTACTTTAAAAAAAATCTGCTTGATGGATATTTTAATATTGATCAAAAACTCTATTCAATTCAGTTCTAGTCATTGAATAAAATTCAGAGACAATGTTTCTCAAAATCTTCCTAAAATATTAGCATTGGACAAAATACTGCATAACTCAATTAGAAATTTGAGCTTCATGAGGAGAAATCTTAATCTAAGTTTCAAGTTTCTTTCTTTCCTTAAGTAAATACCCCATTTTCTCTATCAGTTCTAACTGAGATTCCATGCATAGGAAGGGAGTATAATCTAGAAGTATGGGTCAGAGAATATACCTCTAGATATAAGCAACATCTAAACAGAGACCTGAGAGACAAATTAGTCAATAAAAGAGTGAAGTGGACGAGCAAAGGTTCCAGGTAAAGGTTTAATTCAAGGGAACAGAATCCAGAAAGAGCATGAGTCATTGCGAGACCAGCAAGCAGTTCAGTGCAATTTTAGTATTTAGTGTATGTGCAGGAATTACAAGAGATAAGTTTAGGAAGCCACCTAGGGATCAGATGATAGACCAGACAAACTGTGCCATCCAGAGTTTTTTTTTTTTTTTTTCTTTTTTTTCCTGAGGGCGATTAAAAGCCATTAAAAAGTTAATCTGGAGGATGAGATAATCAGATTTTCACTTTGAAAATATCCTTAAGTGGCTCTTCCCTGGGGAGAATGTATTAGAAAATAATCAGCAAAACCTAGAATTGGTGAGAACATCCAGAATGCTATTACAATAATTCAAATGAGATGGGATATGGACATCAAGTTGGAGGTGGTGTGAGTGGAAGAAGAGGAGATGATTTGAGCCACCTGAAGGGACATTTATAGAAATGATTGGATTAGTTAGTACATGAAGAAAAAAGAGGCAATACTCTGAGACACCCTTGTCTTGTTGCTACTCTGATGTCATTGTTCCTTACATCTCCCTTGAATATTAAATGATCTCTAGTTCAAATGCCATCCAGGATTCTGCCATTCAGAACTTATCACCCTCTCAACCTCATTTCTGTAATCTTTGGCATGCACTTTGATTATTTATTTATATTTAATTTGGCTGCTGTGGCATGTCTGCATTTTCTTCAAAATTGAAAAGCCACTAAGAGTAAAGACCCTGTTCTTATATATCCTATCCCTAACAAGCTCCTAGTACAGAGACTTGCACATAATAGGTGCTCAGCGCATGTTTGCTGAATTGATTTTTTTTAAGTCCTCTCAGACCACATATTTCCACAGCTGTTTTCAGAAGCAGCTGGCTCTTTGCTTTGTTTTTCCATCCAGGTGGCTAACAAGCAAAAAACTAAAACTCAGGACTGTGACAGGTGTGATGTTGCCTAAGACAATGGCAGGAGCAGAAAAAATTGTAAATAAATTAAGAATTTCATCAACTCACTTAAGTTTAATTTCTTATATTCTTGAACAGTGATGCTACTGACAAACATGAACCTAAGTGAAGCAATAAAATATATGAGGTACAAATTATTTGCCTTTGATCAGAAGTTGATATTTATATCTACTGTCTCTTTTCCTTTTTGAGATTCAGATTTGATATTTATGTTTCTTCTGTTCTAAGAAAGAGGAATAGGAAGCTGCTATTTCAAATAATGACTTCATATGTGTATACATGCATTAAAACACTGTGTCCCCTCAACAGAGAAAATCTGAAGGAAACAAAGTAGCCAACCAGGCTGCTTATCCTTTAAGTTAACCTGTTGCTGCTCTAATTTTTTTTTTTAAATGTATGTGTTTCTCCACTTAATCAGTGACTTGTAGAGCCAGGAAATACTTTAAAGGTGGCCAAATGTGTCCAGCATTTTCCAATAGTGTCCCTTGATGTCCTAGGGGTTCAAGAGAGTTGGCGTCAGGTAAGAGTGAGAGCGAGCTGCAATTGACAGGGAAGACTTTGAGATTCCTAACCCCGTTTCAGCCAGAACACTAAGCTTTTATTTTATGAGTTTTTTTTTTTTCCTTCAAAAAAGAAATTTGGGGGCTTAACAAAATCCAGATGTAAACTGAATCCAATCTTCTCATTTATAGATGAGATACTGAGGTCCAGAAAGTATAACACAGCTAAGGATCATGTTAAGAGTCTATAGCACTAAGGCCTAAATTTAATCCCAGTACTACTGCTTGCCAAGCAAGTAACCATGGAAAAGTTACCTAACTTCTTGGAATTTCAGATTCCTGTAAAATTGTTTTCTGAAAGGATCTGATGAAGGAATTTTAAGAAAACATTTATCACAGTGACTGATATATCGCAATGTTCAGGAAATATAGATATTGGTAGTAGTGGTTGCAATAGCAGCTAGAATGTAGATCTTTCTATTCTGCACTCCATGTTTTTTCTTATGTGTCTCAAAACAACGACAACAACAAACACAAAATCCTCTGCATTATTGCTTATCCCGACGAAAAATAAAGTTTCTTTCAAGAAAAATGATGTGTTTCATTTTCTTCTCAAATAATGAAAGAGAGGAGCTTGGAAATAGGAATATAAAACATATAACTTGATATTCTGAGGAACAGGTGTCTTGAAGTAATGAGCAGTGACTTGGGTGACAGATATAAATGCATTACTCAGGAAAAAAGAAAAAAACTGTTGGGCTATACCACACAATAAAACAATGTTTATTTGTCTAACAAGAACTTATATTTTGGTCTTCACTAAAACAATTTTACAACAACAAATAAGTAAAACCTTAAAATATAATTAAGGAAATACAGAGGGCTTTTATTTACTTTAACTTGCTTTTTAAGAAATTCCGTACAAGTAGTTCATCACCATGCATTCTTCCCACAGAATTACAAACTTGGTGAATATGAATCAAGAGTCCTGGGAGCATTTGAATTTGGAAAGAGTAACTTTGGAATATTTAGAAACCCCAAATTTATGCTTGAGTCTATTCTGGATCACATGACTTTTGCTTTTTTAATAGGAAGTGTCTATATTACTTGTAAAAATGGATTACTTTTGTCATATAGTCATCAACTCCTTTAGCAATCTAATGGAGAAATATTTATTTTAATCCATCTTTTCAAGGCTTAGTAATATGTTTGGAAATCATATTAAAAAAGAATAGTTTAGAGAAACTACTTTGATATTCGAATGAAATATACATAATTTTTAATCCTCCCAAGGAGAAGAAAAACTCACAAATTTGTTGAGTTTATGTGCAGTTATAAATAAAATTGATATAAATAAGCTTTAATCATATAATTAAATTTTAATTGGTATATTTAAGTTATTTTTACACAAAATTTGAAATTCTTTTATGAGGCACCAAATATATATTTTAACAGTGTTTTTTTAAAGACACTAATCGAGGCAATACTTGGCACATAAAATTATTAGTCTCAGAAGAAATTTGAGGTGAAAAGTAAAGATAAATCGTTCAATTTTTTTCCCCACAAGATCATTTGCTTGCTTTCTGATATTCTTTTGTCTCTTCTACAAATGATTGAAATTGCCAAATAAAGCTAGGGCCTGTTTCAATGTTAATTCAGAGTTCAAGTGTGACTGATAGGTCTACTTTTCCCCAATTAGTCACCTCATCCACAAAAAGGGATTATTGTTAATTCTGGTGATTTGAATTATACTAAGAAAAAATGCTTTCAAAAGCTTGGTCCAGTTCAACTATGATAACCATACATGATAAAATTGTGTTTTCAGTGTGAAATTTCAGGAAAAATAATTCATTTTTATAAAAAATCATTTTATACAACATTCATCCATTCAACAAATATTTATTCAGTACCAAGTATGTAACAAAGCACTATTCCAGTCGCTGTGGATATAGCAGTGAACAAAATAGGCAAAGCCTCTACCTCCAGCATCAAACATTCTAGTGACAATAAGAGAAAATAAATAATAAAATAGCAGCTGGTGATAAGTACTCTGAGGAAAAATAATTCAGAGTAAAGAGATATAGAATTGGCAAATCCTCAGCTCATGAGCCCAAAATTAATTCCAGATGAATCAAGCAATTAAAATTTACAAATAGAAAACTCTAAGAGAAAACTTATAAAATGAAGGCTAATATCTTTTTTTTGATCTTTGAATGCATAATGTCTTTACAAGTATAAAAGCAAATAAAAAGCCCATGAATAAAAAGATTGACCAGACTATAGAAACACTAACACCTTCTATCCACTAAACAAATCAATAAAACTAAAAGGCACATGAAAAAATGAAAAATATTTGCCACCACTATGAAAATAGTTAATATTAAAATATAAAGAACACAAATCGCCAAGAAAATTCTTCAATATAACATATAAATAACTACTGAATTAAATATATGACAGAAACCAACTTTGTAGTAATCAAGACTTACGAGTTAAAAAAAAAACTGCAAAAATTAAAAACAAACATTATAGAGTACTCACTACTGGCAAGGCTACAATGAGATAAGCAATTTTATACATGATAGAAGTATGAGTCAATGATCTGTCTGAAAATAAAAGTGATATCTGTTAAGAACCAGAACAAGCTCCTTCTCTTTGGCCCAGCAAATCTTCTTAATTCTGGTGATGTAAAAGAAACACCATGAAAATACAGGGAGAAGTACATCAAATTTAAAAGTATTCATCCCTAGATTGTAAGATTCTTCAGGTTCTTAATTATCTTCTTTATACAAATATACATTTAAATATACATTTTGTATATTTAAACATATTTTTACAGAAAGCATTTGATTACTAGGAAGAACAAAAAGGAAAAAGAAAAAGGAAAAAAGTAGAAGGAAGAATAAAAAATAGGAAAGTTTTCTTGACTGGTCTCTACAGCTACACTGAAAACTTATCCATTTTCTTCACATAGCTAAAGATCATAGCTAATTCTGTGGATTACTCCTGAAAGTATAGTTACACATCATGGCAGAGTTCTTCCGAAGAAAGGTAATGAAGGAAACCTCTTTGTAGGATTTCAGTTCTGTTTTTCTCATTGTTTAAACTTGAAAATCTCTGTAAAGGTATTCAAGCAGCTTCTCTTGTATTTAGATTCTAGAGATCTAGAAAAATTAAAAATCAAGCTTCTGTTAGTGTGCACATGGTCGTTGTTGATGATGGTGATACAATGATTTATTATTGTGACTAAAAACAAAATCCTACCTGAATTCCCATGTTTGTCTCAGGACACATCCAAAATACATTTTGGATATTTTGTTGGGTCAGTGAGTGTCCTGGATTTCCTGACTGACATTTAATTTAAGCAGACCAGTTAGCAGCATAGCCTTTTAAATTGGTTCCTCCTTGGATTTTTGGGCATGGCACAAAATGAAGAACTTTTTTACCTATTCATCTGTTCTCCTTCACCACATCGAAGAGGATGTATTCTGTTGTTTGTTTAGGATTAGCCAGGGCCATTTGATAAGAAACACTCTGAACGTGCCCAAGAGTACAAATAACTTCAACTAAAGTATTGATGAGGTTTGGGTAAAGCTTAAGCTACAATGCAAAAATGAATTAATGGAAATTTCAGTTTAATGTACTAAGGTACCTAAATCAGACTTCTATTCTAAACAGCTAATGTTTTTATAAAAGGTTTAAAGTACTATTTTACTACTTATTATGTGTTTAGTAATACATATTCTAATATTATTAAACAACGAGAGATTTCTATACTACAAAGCATTTCGGCAAGTTATAAACTCTATTTGTACTGTAGAGAATTTGGGATCACTGCTGTCTGTCTCATGTGTTTGAGACTTTTGAGGCTGTACTTTACAGTGCCTGCAATAAGAAAGATTCTCAAGTCATTGTAGAAGCCATTGCATTCCAACCTGGCCTCTGGTTGCAAGTCTCAAGGGATGTCAAGGATACTGATTGGATGCTATTTATTTAGAAACTCTTCTCATAACTAGTTTAACTATTGAGATTATTCTTATAGTTGCTGTAGTTTAGAGAAAATTGGGATTTTAATTTCTGGATCCTTTTCAAGTTAATCAGGGAAAATCAGTGATGAGGAATAAACTGATATATCATGTGTAAACTTTTTAAACTAAGGAGTTTAGGTCAAACTTTCCTTTTGTCACCACCACTTTATCTCCCATTGCTTCTTATTTAGGTCATTCAAATTTCTGACCCAACCTTACTAATTTTCATATGGTTGACAACAGTAACTTTAACATTCTTCTGAAGCATAATTTTTTCAAGGTAAAAGTTTTTGTGTATTTTATTGACTACTGTATTCTCAGTGCCTAGAACAGTGAGTCCTGGAACATAGTTCTAGCTATTGAATGAATGAATAAAATTTAATATAAACATTGGAATAGGAGCTAAATCAATTCTTGACACTATCTGTAAAGAATTTCTGATCAATAAGAATAAATAGCACAATATATAACGTATAGGTATTTTTTTAGAAAAATAAAGAATAAAAATATGCCTAAGTATAATTTTATACACATGTGACTTTTCAATTATAATATTCTTAGTTAATTCTTAATAGTAACATAATAAAAGAATATATATTTTACAATTAGTTATTTTGGAAAATTATACAATGTGACTAAAATTGGAATAGAATACTAAATAGTTAAAGAAAAATGTTCAGTTTTTTGAATCTGTCAGCCAGTTATTCTCTTCAAATTACTTGAGTTAGATAAAGCCTCTGATAGTCGCTCCTTGCAAACATAATGCTTCTCTATCAGCTTCCACACATAATAATAGATGGTAAGTATTTCACAAAGGGCATAGTTTTCTTAGCAGATTCTAATCAAATGGCTCCTGCTTTAATAGTTTTATCTAAAAGACACATTATGAGAAACTTCTTCCTTGTACAGGAATTTTTCTGTATTGTTTACATAGGTATCACAGAGTATATGCTTGATACAAATTGTTTCAGTTGGCAAGAACTCTGCCAAAGAAAACAGATGAACAGCTGTTTGCATAGTGCATAAATTTTTTTTTGTTAAATATGGCTGCACCTGTGTAAACACAAACTTTATTTCTAAGAAGTTCCCATGCAGCTGCAAAGACTTTCAGACATAACCAGAGTAGCTATTTTTATTGTACCATGTAATGTATATAATAGGTTTTGGCCAGTTGTCAGTCTCAAAAATAATATAAGAAGGTTCATTTATTTTAATGTAGACATTTTATTGTATTTTTCCCAAAACCTTAATAGGAGGTTGACTTTATTTCTTATTTATGCTTCATTTTGGCTTATTAAAAAAAGGTGAAATTAACCAAGGAACAATGGTCCAGTCATGCAAAGTACACCAGAGAGAGTAGTTTCTTTCATTCGTTCATTCACTCATTCATTCTTCATTCTTCAGTCACTTGTACTTTTTAAAATTTTCTCCAGAGTATAGCCAAGAACTACAGTAATCTCAAAAATGACTTGTTGATGTAGACCTTATTACTCTTTCAAAAAATTGTTTACTATTATTGATGGAGGTAACTCTAATTATACAAAAGAAATATAATTACTCCAACAAAAGAGAAAATATGCCTT
>NW_006431922.1:1196838-1205693 GCF_000325575.1 Pteropus alecto | reverse complement strand
TCCCTACAGCACTGCTGCAGGAGTCCCCAGAACTTCCTAAAATTTTACTCATATGCAATGAGCTGTACAACAACGCTAAATGATATTAAAATATTAGCAAAAGACCTGATTTTTAAGTTCGCTATATATAATTACTAAAGCCAGTTTAAATATCATCTTCATGTGAAAGTAATTTTATTCTTTATATACTTTTAAACTTTCTGTAGTCTCATTAAAAAAAATTGAAACTTAATCTCCTGGATCTTTGTTTAAGAAGATCAATAAAAGGCTATTTTTTTACATATTTACAATAAATGTTTGATATGAAAAGATTTAAAGCATTTATTTAAGAACTACAAACAATCTGTAGGAAGTGCCTCCTCCATCTGAGAATCCTGGGCAAACATATGGTCCCTGTGGGCATTCAAGTAGATTCCCAACCTGCTTTTTGGGAAACAAATTGCTTCTCCCTCCCTCAGAGTGGGATGTGGATTGATGTATACAACAATTTCAATAAGATCTCTGATGGTACCTGTAAATTAATGGCTCTCAAAAGTATGATTGCAGACGCTTGGGTCTGCAAAGTCAAACTACATTCACAATAATACAAAGATAGCATTTGCCTTTTTTACTCATTCTCTCATGAGGCTACAGTGTAGCTTCCTAAAAGTGACATGATGTGTAATGACATTTAAAAGTAAAATGTGATAATATTTGGAAATTAGTGTACCAATGTTTTTCAAATTACCAATGCAGGATGTTGTAAAATCGGCTATGGATTTTTTAAAAAAAGGAATTCAAAGCACTAGAGAGACCAAAGAGTTTTAATGTAACAGGGTAGAAAAAAATCCATTGAATCCATTAACAGGGTTTCATATTCCACATTACAATTAACCTTAAATAAGTAACCACTTGTTGAGTGTTAATATAGTACAGAAGAAGAACATCTCTAATTTTCTGAAAGGGCTAATATAATACTTCTCTCTTTTCTAAAATCTGTATGAGGCAGGGTTTTCTTCATACAGTTCGACTAAATAACATAGCTCAACAGTTGGAATACAGGCACAGATATAAGAATCTTATTGTCTTCTATTGAGTCGGATATTAAATAAAGTGAAAATAATGTTTAAAATGCCATTCTTCACTAATCTTTTTTTGTTAGCTTGTTTAGGAAAATATAGTCATTTAAACAAGTACTGTATTTATTCTTGTTCTATTGAAATAAATTAATAGATAAATATTTTAATAATCAATAGATATATCCACATACAAAAAATCTCATTGATATCAACAATATTTTTTTAATGTAAAGAATTCTTGAGGACAAAAGAGTTTAAGAATTGCTGCTATGATCATGCATTTCTACTCCAAAGAAATATGAAATGAATGTGTGAAAAAACAGAATATTCAATTGACTTTTTTAAATAAAAAAATAAATGTAGAACCTAAAAATACGTGCTAAAAATTGAATTGTAAAATATGGTCTCATTTGCACATCCACAGTCTTTACCAGCCACCATAGATTTCTCTCTTATGAAATCGTATAAGAGTATGATCATGTGTCCATGACTTTATTTCTCCTGTGGATAACTGTGTATTCAGGGAACATATTTAAATTAAGTTTTATACCATCTTGTTTTACACTGCTTTAGATAGGGCTTGACTATGTCATAATAGAAAACTATCTCTATAATACAAACATGAATGTACCTAATATTACCAAAAATAATATAGAATGACTCATTCAAATAACTACTGCCTTATATTAACATTTCATTCAGTCCAGCATTCATCGGTCCAAACTCTGTGGTTAAGCTCAAGGACCACAGTGTGAATTATTCACCCAAGGCTGGAGAGACATTGCCTTCTACCAGCAAAGGCAGCTGAGAATCTTTGCCATAAGGACTCAGATGAACTTTACCTGTGCCTGCCAAAACGTGTTTTAGTAGACCAAGAAGTTATTGCTAAAATTTTAACATGTTTTGTGTATTTACTCATATATTGCTTTGTAAGCAAAATTAACAACTTTATTCTCAGGTACAGAATTCAACAAGCAATCCCCTGAGAGGACATGGTTGGCCACATCCATAAATGTTTACTGGGAAAATGTACTCTTGGCTCCCATGGATGGGAAGACTATGGCTGGCTCTGGAGGATGAATTCTCTGTAATTTGTTGGCTTCGCTTGTACACTCTAAAATCAGAATTCCTAATAAGAAAGCTTTCTCAGCCTGTGTAGAGGTCAATAAAAAACTTCCTATGATGGGAGTAAACTCCATATGTTTCAGTGTTATACCCAACATCTTGCCTTGTTATGCTCACGTTGTTCCTATACTAATTTCTTCCACATTGACTACAGTTTACCAGTTATTCAGACACAGTAGTTTTTCATGTTTTCACCATCCACTTTCACATTTGTAATTAGTACTTCATTTCTAAATGTTCTTTTCTTTCTTCAATATTTCCAGAGTTTTTTTTTTTTTCATGAATTTTATTTCATTCTGGTAGAATATTTTAGGGACTTCCAATATGAAGTGATTGCATTTTAGGAGAGTGTGCAAGATAATTCATTAAGGTGGAGGGAAAAAATACCAGTGATTGTAGTATGCTAGTTTACACACATGTAATTTATAAATAAGTATCCATATATGTGGATGTATTCAGCATTTATTTTCAGTGGTGTACACCATCAAACATGTTTTGATGTCACTGATTATATTTCATCGATTTTTATTAAATCTCTAGCCCATGGTTTCTTGGAACCCTCACACAAACTTCAATTTTATTTTCCCCACACATTTGAAACTTTTGATAAAGTAAACAATCACTCTAACTATTCTAATTGTATTTCATTCAATACTTTAAACCCTTTGATGCATTTCTCATGTTCAAAATAGGTAACACATATTTAACATTAGAGGTTGGAATTCCAAGATGGGTTTCAAAAAATTTAAGTAAGAAAATGATAAATCATGCCTGAATTCTTATAAGTGGCCACTACTTGTGTGTCGCTATTGGTAATTTACTGGTGTTGTTTTTGTGTGGTCTTCAGTGACTACCCATTCTTTGGCTTTAGCAATTTACATTATTCACCACAGAAATTGCTCACCACAACTCTTCACCTGAAATATAAATACTATAACTGATGGTATGCCTAGTACTATTTTTTTCTTAGCTCTGATCATTTCTGTAGCATGGGCAAGAAATACCCTAAAATTTATTCTCTTCTGAAGAGGATAAAAATCTCTAGTATCATTGGAACTAAAAGAGTGGTTTTTACTAAGCATACTTACTATATCAAAGTGTTCATTATAATCTAGTTCTATTGTATTATAAATAAAATAGTAGAGTGAAGTGCAACCCCAGAGATGATTTAATGTCAACTCCTGGTTTTACCAGTAGAGAAACTGTCTTCTAATAGGTTAAGAAACTTGTTAAAAATTAAACAGCTACTTAGTAGCAAGACTAGGACTTGAACCCAACCTCTTGGTTCCAAATACATCGTACTTCTACTAAACCAGGGCTAAAATTCAGAACATTTTGAGAATAGTGTTTGAATATTATTTGGAAATGTATTTTGTTTGCAGTTTATTGATTTATTCTCTGAGTTGCTCAGTTACATGATATTTATCTTTTATCTTGTTATAAGGCATCTCTTTATCCTTTATAACATGGCAATTTAAACCTCAGTAATCAAATTAGGACCTCATAATATTTTCGAAGGCATGAATGAAACATAATCATGAAAATTTTCTATTCTAAAATAGATTCAGATTGTTTGGTATATTTTGGTTGCAAGTGAATTCTGCTTATTGCAAGGAAATTGGACATTGGAGTGAGACAGAAATGTATCTGTTCTTCCCTCCAAAGACTGTTTACAAACATCTTAGCCCTGAAAGAAGAATGTAGATTGTTATTTATTGAATATCACATTTATGCTAGGCATTAAAATCCCAAGCTCTAGAACAGTATTAAGTACTAATAACGGTCTCATTGTGCAGCCTGCTTGTGGAATAAAATGGCTTTTAATGGGTTTTGAGGTTTGTTTGTTTGTTTTTTTTAAATAAATTTACTGGAAATTCAACTTATAGTAAATGCAGGCTCATTTTTTTTATAGGTTAAAAAAAAAATATGAAGGTGTGTCCCTGAGCTCACATTTCAGAAGATTTAAATGAATCTTTGTATCTGATTTTTATTGCACTGTGAATATTATAGCAATTTTGGTTTTAATATGTAAACTGGAGCCTGTTTTACGCATAAAATCAAATAGCTCAGTCTCCAAATACATTGCCCATCCATGCATGATAATTAATTTTTTATTGAACAAAGTCCTAAAATATTAAGCATTAGTTGATTTTTGGTAACCAAATGATGTTAGATGTCCAAGGCAAATTATGATAAAATATTAAAGCAATTTTATATCAAGAAAAAGATAAAAACATACAGTCACATATTCTTCATTTAGTTACTTCATTTTTTTGCACATTAAAAATGTATTTAAGAGCTGCCAATTCAATTTCTTCAATATGAAGTTAATTTAGTTTTGAGAAACTCCAAGATTGTTGAAATGTATTTGAACAATAGAAGTCCCAAAAAGTTACTGCCACTAAGCCTCCTCTAAGCCAAAACAAGTTCATGATCCTTCTTTCATAACAAATTTAGAATTCCTATTAGAAAATATACCACAGTGTAGCACTCAGAGATAAACCATGTTGCAATAGCTGTCTTGAAAAAAATTAGTAAGTTGCTTAATAAAGTCTAAATCATTCCTTAGGTTAGCTAATAGAAACACCCATGGTTATAAAATTAATCAGTCCCTGCTATTATAGCAAATTGTTGAAGATTGTATTGACACATCTTCATCTGCATGTCTCATCAGAGATGCCCATGCCATTTAGCTATGAAACCCTGGAGGCTTTTCCTCCACACAGAATCTTATAACACTTCAATTAAGGGACACCAAGCTGCCAACCAGACAGCAGTGCATTTATTTCTTGATGACTCCTTAAGTTGTGCCACAGGCTTGTCATTAAGAGAATATTTTTCACAGCAGGTTGCAAAGATCCTGGTGCCATTAAAAAGAATTGAAAAAGCATCAATTTGTTGTTTCCACCTAACACAGATATTTTTCATTGCTGTACAGCCATTAAAAACAATCTGTTTTATTGCATTCTGAAAAGATCGCATGAAGTACACATAATGACTTATTTTAAGGATGACATTACTATTAAAACCACTGTGAAAATGTAGTATTCGAAATAAATATTTAGAAAACGAAGTCTCAAATATGCTTTTTTTCAAAAATAGCAAATTATTAGTAGAAATTGATTGATATCTCAAATCAGAATTTGAAAATGCTTCAAAAGAGAAGGGAGAGCGTCTCTGAAGCTCTGTCTCAGGGGAACAGTATGCCTTAAACTTTTAAGTGGAAATTCTTTGAAAATTAGTAAACCAGAATAGGATGCTTTGAAAACATAACCTTTGGGGTAAATATGTGGGGATTTTTTTTTTTTTTTGGTAGAGGGGGGTGTTTAATGCCATTGCTACACTGTATTGACTTAAAACACTATTTTTTTCAGTAACCAGAGTGGGAGAAAACACCCGATTCTGGTTATTTACTTATATTATGGCAGCTGCCGAATATGGGTACCTACCTGAAATTGCAGTTTGACACAGTGATTTACTTTAAAATTTATTTTCTCAGTACTAGAGTAGGTCACTATTTGTCAGTCTGCATCAGTAATAATTAAAAAAACAATAATCTGTCAAGGAGTCTCCTTAATGCTACTGCTCAGAAAATTTTCAAAGTTTTTCATAAGTTGTTTTTGACAAAAACAAAAAAAATAAATAAATCATGCAATCCACTAAGGTTTATATAATATTTCGAATTCATCTTCTAAAGAAAAATAACAAAAAAACAACCTCATAAAGGAGAACCGTATTCCATCTTCCTGCTTTAAAATGTTCATTACACTCTGGTGTTATCAAAGTTGGGGTGTCCTATGTTAAAACTGACCTTGTTGCAATCTACCAGGACCGCAGCATGATAAATGCAATAAATGAATTCTACTGCAGTACATCGTCAGATTCCCCCTTTAGGACTGAGACACTCTTACCTCTTGATGTCAGGAGTGCTGATCTGAGCTGACCAGGTCTCAGTTGAAGCCTTTTCTGGGGATTGCCCCTGGTAGAAGATACTCTCTGTGTTTAAGGTCACCGCTCCTGCCTGAGGGCAGCTCACATCCAATGACCGATACACAGTGGAGGGGTATAAAGGCCCTGTCTCCTTGCTGAGGAGAGACACAACTCTGAAGGACCATCCCAGCTCTAAAGCGCTCCCCGTGGGATTGGCAGAGGCCTTTGTTGTGAGGGCGTGGCAGTTGAAATCTTCCCCCTGCCCAACGTTACCTTCCTCACCGCACCACAAGTGTGGACCTCGGGAGCACTCACCAATCAACTTCCTACATGCAGATCTCCATCTCAGATTTGGTGCTGAAAAAAATCAACCTCTAAGACAGTAGTGCCCATGTTTAACGTACAAGATTTGACTAGTTAGTCTAAATAAGTTATGCACACAGGAGTAAAAAATAGAGAATTATGGAAGCATGGGGGCACCTATTTAAAAACAAACAACCTTAGATATATTTGGAATGCCTGAAATATTCAGAGCTCAGTTTTTGTAAAATATATCTCTTAAATCCTCTCCTTCGTTCTGACTGGTACCACTTCATAATTTTTCCCTGTCTCCAGTTTTTCCCAATTCCAGTTCATTTATTCTCTTCATGACCGACAAGTTTTTTTCAAAAACTTCTGATTTGATGTTATAACCTCCCTCTTTAAAAACTTCCGATGTTTACACATTGTTACAGTTTAAAACAGGGAGTTTTATCCCTTAAAAAAATCTTACCTTGGCATTTATGTCACTTCACTACCTGTAATACCCTTCCTCTTGTGACTGATTCCAGAGAACTTAATACAATATTGGTAACTATGTTACAGATTCTTGGAATGTTTCACTAGTTTCAACATATGGCATGTCTTTCAGTGATTCAAGTGTGCTTTTAAAATGGTTGATCCTTAATACCTTTTCTCTACCCCTTTATCTTGTTAATCAACTTCTATGGATCCTCCAAGACTCTTTGAATCTTTATTATCTGTTTAATTGTTCCCTGATACTTCCACCAAAATAATAGCTCCACACTTTATTCTTCAATTTCTTTTGTGCATTCATCTATCACAAAGATTATGTTATATTATAATCGATCATGTTTACCTTTCTTAGTACCAGACTAAACAGTGACTTTTTCCCAAGGTCAAGGGGATACCGTTTAATTTGTGCCCAGCTATGTCCACATTAAATAGTTAAATAGATAAATTGGAATGTCTTAATTTAAGTTTCCCCCAAAAGCAGAGCCTAAAACAAGGACTTAGGTGCAGGCAGTTTATTTGAAAAGTGAATTTCAAGTTTTACGTTTCAGCCATGTAGCAAGAGTGAGTGAGAAGGAAGAATGAGACAAGAAGGAGGGAAATTCAATAATGGATTGACCAGTTACTGAGGTAGCCACCATTGTGGATAGTGGATCAGGACCCCTGGGAACTTTCTAAGGGCGATATGGAAAGAATCTTCAAATTGTTGCTCACTTCATCACACCATTGGTTATTACTTGTTTCAATGATATTAACTTCCCCTCCCTTCCAGACTATACCTACACCATGGCTGGGTGAGATCTGGGCTTTGAAAAAAGTCTTGAGGGGAGAATCTGAGAGAAGAAACTAGCAGAATGTGCAGAAATAGCCACTGTAGCTGCAGCTGAAATCATAGGTAGGATCAACAGATGTGCTCTAGTGCACAAAAGCATATGCCAACAGGGTATTATGAGCTAAAATTCTGAGATTATTAGTTTTGAGGGAGCAGTGTTGGATCTAATTGGGCACTCTGATTTAAAGTAGAAAATGCAACTAAATACATTTCAGTGCAACTGAAAATAAACCAAAGCTTATATTTATGACATGAATTCTTATTCCTTTCATAGGAGTCTTCCTTCGTTGCAACTGGCTCTTATTCCTTGTTATCTTCGTATTATCTTGTCTATGAACAAAGGAGCAGGCATAAAAAGTCTCGAGGGGAGAATCTGAGCAACTTAAGCTCTCTGAGCCTCAATTTTTCTCATGGGAAATGAAAGGATCTAATTCACAGAATCATTTCCTATCTATCTATCCATTCACTTATTCATTGAACGAATATTTATTGACCATCTACTATGTGCCAATCACTACTGTACTTAGGGCTATGGGTATAATGGAGAGTGAAAACAAAACAAAAACAAAGAGTCAACTAACAAAAATTATTTACCAGTTCTTGACTTAATAAATCTGGGTAAGGAGAAATACTGAACAAATAATCATACAAATATGTAATATAAAAAATTTAGACAATGTCAAAAAGGAAAAGCAAAATTTACAATTTTCACAAGGGCATATTGTAGGAGTATATAATTTAGGCTGGTGTTTACTCAATGGCCTCAAACTGTCTGTCTGTCAAACTAAGACCTGCCTGAAGAATAATCAGGAGGAGAATGAGAGATGAGGAGTTGGAGTGGTGGGGAGAGCACTATAAGTGAAGGCTATGAGGCAGAGGAGATGGGGGAACATGACATATTCTAAAGAACGTGAGATTTCTCAGAACGAAGTGAAAAGAGGTGGAGAAAATCAGCACAAAATAAGACTGGAAAGGTAATCAGAGACAAGAACATTTGGGAGCATGGAAGCCCTAGTAGTTATCATGGGAAGCAATCGGTGGGAAGCAACTGGAAGACTTTGGAAGACTTTAAGCTGAAGAGGTATATGATGCAGTATATTTGTGGAAGATTGCTCTTA
>NW_006431922.1:1194562-1196787 GCF_000325575.1 Pteropus alecto | reverse complement strand
AAGTGTAAACAGTTCGGACTGTAGTTCTATAGAAAGATTATTGACTTCATAAAGCAGCTCATGTGCTGGGATTATTTAATATACACAGGGACTTGATAGAATTTGGTTGCATTCCCCTTTATCTTCTTCCATTTTTCTGCCTTTGGTTTTTCTTCCCTTAATTTTTCCCTCTATCCTAATAACTTACTCTTAGTATCTCAAAGAGAACATCATTAAGAGAAGAAAATTATGTTATTCACAACTAATGACCCATCACACATTTCTTGTCATGTTTTTGAATGATTTGTGCTTCTGAAAAAGGCAAAAGGAAATACCGACCTATTCTGCTCAGGATTTACAGGGCAAGGGGAAGGAATCATGGTCTTCATGGTGTTGTTAGAAGCCAAGGAGCAGAAGTTAGAAATCATTTGGCAGATAAAATTATGTGTAAAAGGAAGTCAAGGGTGTTGCATAAACTAGAAGAGGAGAATTAGGGATGGGAGAAATAGTGAATTATGGTAAGAGACTTCTGGATATTTAAGCAGCTGGCAAAAAATGGAACATATTCAATTCTAAAGAAGCGTAATACAATCCTTTCATGATAGAAGAAGGAAACATAAATAAATTTAGGTAACATATAATTTTTGGCGTATTAAACTGGAATATCTATGTATATATGTATAATATGAATTTTAATTCTTATAAATAATTATAATAATAATTAGAAATATTTTAAAAGCTCCCAAACAAAAATTGATAATACTGGATTTATTTTTGAAGAGAATAGCATTGAATAGAATTAAGGAAATTGCTAGGCACATTTTTATATAAGAATTACCATCCAGATTCTTCAAAGAAAAATCATATAGCATCTTTCCTTTTGAATATTAAATCTGAGCTTACTAATCATGATGTTGTCATTTTGTATTTTTTTTCTTTCAACTTTATTGAGGTACACTAAGTTGTACCATATCTGAAGTGTGTATTTCGATTGTTTTGACATATATACATCTGTGAACACATCACCATAATCAAGGTAACATACAATTCCATCAGCCCCCAAAGTTTATTTGTGCCTCCTTTGTAATACTTTCTTCCTTCCATTCCCATCCCCAGGCAACCACTGATGTGCTTTCTGTCACTGTACATTAATTTGTATTTCCTAGAATTTCATATAAATGGAATTATACAGTAGAAGTCTGGGTTCTTCTACCTAGCATAATTATCTTGAGATTCACCATGTTGTTGCATGTATTGTGAGTTAATTCTATTTTATTGCTTAGTATATTGTGCTAATATACCATAATTGCTCACTAATTTGCTTATGAGGGGACAGTTGAGTTGTTTCCATGTTTTACCTTTCACCAATAATGCTCTTATATACATTGGTATACAAGTCTTAACATGGACATATGCTTTTATTTCTCCTGGGTAAATACTTAGGAATATAATGACCAGGTAATATGGCAGGTGTATATTTAACTTCAAATAAACCAAGATGTTTCCCAAAATGATTGTACCATTTTACATTCTTACCAGTAGTTTAATATAAAAATTACATAAGTTGACATTGCATTGCACAAACTTAATAACAATACATCTATAAGCTCAGAATTCCTTTCCCCATTATACCTACCCAAGAAATTCAAAGATTAGAGATATCAAATAAACTACTTAGTCAAAAAGCAAGTGAATGTAAGACTTAGAATCCAAACCTGTATCTGACAATGACAGAATGCTTTTTCATAATGCCCAGGGAAAGTTTTTTATAAACCAAGGACTAGCTGTTGCTTTCAATAGATGTGATTCTCATCCACTGAGTTGCTAGATACTGCTTGACTTGGATAAATGGATAGAATGGGAAATTATTTTAGTCCAAGTGGCCCATTGGCCAGACATAGTTGATATATAGTTTCATTTGGTTGACTGGAATCCAAACTTATGACCTACTATCAGTTGGAAAAGAGATATATAAGACCCTCCAATAAACCAATAAACTTTTTGATTTAAGAAAACACTGCCAATTCAGATGAAGCACTACTTAGATCAGCAACTATAGCCATGCTTTCATTGACTTAATGACTTTCCTTTTTACTGTTGATTTTGTTTCACAAGACACAAGAACTGGAAAGAACTGGAACTGGAAAGACACAAGAAAGAGAGAAAAAGAAAGAAAGAAAGAAAGAAAGAAAGAAAGAAAGAAAGAAAGAAAGAAAGAAAGAAAGAAAGAAAGAAAGAAAGAAAGA
>NW_006431922.1:1192168-1194401 GCF_000325575.1 Pteropus alecto | reverse complement strand
AAGAAAGAAAGAAAGAAAGAAAGAAAGAAAGAAAGAAAGAAAGAAAGAAAGAAAGAAAGGAAAGAAGGAAAGAAGGAAAAAAGGAAGGAAGACAAAACCAGCTGGGAAACGAAGAGAAGAGGATAAAGCACATGAAAGAGATTAATGGACAGAAATACTTTCTCTTTGTTTCCATTTTTAATAAATCAAACACATTATGTAAAATTTCGAATGTGAGAAATGTACATAGATGTATGAAACACAGCATACAAGAGACTTTTGTGTTTTTTGATGCGGCTGTTGGCACTGTTTCTTCTAACTACTGATGGACACTCTGTTTCTGTAATGGTTATTCTCAATGCAAGACTCTACAGTTACCTAATACTCAGGAAAGACAATTATAAAATAACTGTTTGTGCCATGGGGACATAATATTTTCGTATTGATATTAAAACAAACAGTCTATGACCATGTCACCCTGAATGTACCCCATCTTGTCTGATCTCGGAACTGCTAAGCAGGGTCAGGCCTGGTTAGTACTTGGATGAGAGACCACCTGAGAATACCAGGTGCTGCAGGTGTTAAACAAATAATGAATAAATAAATAAACAAACCAACAAACAAATAATTGAATATAAATAAAACAGAAGACTCTAATTCTTTTCCTTTTAGAGAAGAATCAAGTGTAAGGGTGGTCTGTATTCAGGTGTTAGTGACTGAAGGTCCAAAAAGTCAATACTGAAATCATTATTTCTCAATCATTCATTCCTCTCCATCTCTACCATCAACTGCAATAGCTCCCTAACTAGATTTAGCAAGTACAAATATAAGACACAGAGTTAAATTTAATTTTTAGATAAAAATAATTTTTAAGTATAAGAATAACCTGTGCAATATTTGGGATCCACTTACGTAAAAAATTATTCGTTGTTTATCTGAAATTCAAACTTAATTGAGTACCTTGTATTTTTATCTGGCAACCCCATTGTCAACACATTTCCTCTCCACTTTCACTTTGACCTCCCTCATTGCAGTGTCAACGAAACAGAATATCAAAGAAGTGCAGCATCTAAATTTAACAGGAACCTTTAAAGATGGAAACACTTCCGTGAATTCTTTCAAACATTCAAAGTCAGCCATTACAGTGTCGCCTATTCATAAACACACAGCATCAATAGAGTGATAATTTCAATAAATGCTGAAAAGTCATTTTGTAGAATTCAACACTCTCATTCTTCATAAATAATTTGAAACAATGCAAATGAAAAGACAATACTCAACATAATAAACAACCTGCTATTTAATAACTAATATTTTTAACCTCTTTCTATGTATCAACTGCAGCATTTAATTCTCACAACAATGAAAACAAAACCTTATGAAACAGAAATAATTATTATTTCCATTCTCATTCTACAGGAAAGAAGTAAAGCCATTTATTTGCCCCAAAGCATATAGATAGTAATTCATGGAACCAGGCAGTCCGACTTCAGAGCCCATATTGTAAACCACTACACTGTTCTGCCATTCTTCATAGCAACAGTAATAGATATGCATTGTTTAGGAATAATTCAAATAAAAGATAGTCAAGACTTCTGCTACTAAAACAGTTGAATGGCTACATATATGTTTTATGTTTTGAATAAAAAACAATGCTTATAACTTCTCAGTTCTGCCCAAATTAATATATGGCTGGAATAAATAATCAGTCAAAACTTAAATCATATTTCTGAGAAAGTTGGCAAAATTATTCTAAAATTAATCTGAAAAAATCCATAAGAATAAAATATTTGAGTAAAGGAGAATAAGTACAGAGAGGTTCAGTTTGAAAAATAGGATAGGAAAAGTAAATATTGTAAAGATACCAATTTTTCCCAAGTTAAACTTTAAATTTAATATGATTCCAGCAAAATCTCAACAGGTTTGTGTGCATGTATATAACTTTATAAGCTTATTCTAATTACCTAATGCAACTTTCTTCATTTCGTTCAATAATATTTTCCATGTTTCTCTTTTTTAACATAACTAACCACTATTACATCACCATACCTAAATACCTTAATATTGTTAAATATCTAGTGTTCAAATTTCCAATAGTTTCATAAATGTAATAATAATTTTATACTTTATTTTATTGACTCAGGTTTCAAATAAGGCCCATGCATTGCAACTGGTTAAAAGTCTATATATTTCTCCTCCATTCACAGTTTTTCTTTCTTGTAATTTACTGGTCAAAGCAACCAGTGTTTGTCTT
>NW_006431922.1:1175601-1192113 GCF_000325575.1 Pteropus alecto | reverse complement strand
TGTAGTTTAATATCTTTATTCTGTCCTTGGTATTTCCTGTAAATTGCTCTTTGTATATGGGGAATTAATAAGCTTCAGATTTTATTCTTTTTATCGTATTGTATTGTATTGTATTGTACTGTACTGTATTGTATTTGGCAAGACTACTTTCCAGGTGATATTCTGCCATTCGCAAGTACTTAATGCCTCTTTCTGAAATGTTAGCAGCCATTGGTTAACAATGACTAGATTCATTAATATGGAAGAGACTGAAAAATAGTAATACTCTAAAATAATAATAATTATTATTATTATAATTCTTTTATAATACTAGCTAGAATGCTTCTATAAAAATATTTCTTTACCTATTATTTAATTATGCAGATTACAGTTTGAATAGAAAAAGCAGGATAAATGTTTCATTATTTTAGCTAATATAAATTTGATAACAAGACAAAAAACTTATTCTCTTGGGTATAAAGATTCATTTTAAAGTTTAGTAATTAATGCAGTCTGGTATTAGTGTAGACATACAGTGACAAAGCAATGAAATGACATAAGAAGCCCAGAACAAATATTTATTAAACCTTTGAAATGTTTTATTGAATTAACTAGCAACTAGATAAAGAATCAGAATATTATCAGCAAACCAGAAACTTCCTCTTGGTCCCTTTTAGTCACTATACTTTTCTAAAAGTAACCACTATTCTGATGTCCAAGAACAAAGATCAGTTTTGTCTATATTATGCTCTATATAAATGAAATCATATGGTAAATACTCTTTAGTATTTGGCTTCTTTTATTCACTATTTGAAAAAAATTTTAATGTTGTTGCATACAGTTATAGATCATTTGTTCTTATTTCTGTATAATTTCCATTTTGATAAACACTGCTTTAAGTACTGAAGATAGAGCAGATTGAAAAAAAGAGGTTACCCTTTTTAATGGAGCTTATGTTCTAGTGAATATTATATATATTATTACATATAAAAAATATATAGGGAAGCCGCATATATGCTAGAGTTGTTGAGATAATTTGTTTTTATTTTGAAAACATAAAAATAAAACTATTTTATGCTATGTACAAGAAATAATTCCATAAAACTTAAGAATCTAAATGTAAAAGGCAAAACTTTAAAACTTTTACAATATTCATTTATTATCAATATTGATATATCATCTACTTGTACTAAGCATTCTTCTAGGTATTAGGGATACATCAGTAAAAATAACATACAAAAATCCTTACTCTTATGAAGCACACATTTAATGGGATAAGACAGATAATAAAACAGTAACAATTAAATTATATAGTATATTAGAAAATTATAAGTACTCTGGAGAAAAGTAAAGTCAGTGGGATAAAAGTCACCTGCAGAGGAGAAGATAGGGTTAAGGAATATAGGAGAAAATAATATATGACCTCAGAGTAGGAAGAATTTCAGAAATAAGACAAAAAACACAAATCATGGAGAAAATGTTTGATTAATTTGACTACATCAGAGCAGAAACTTTTATACATCAAAAGATACAAGAAACAAAGTGAAAAAGAAGATATTTGCAATCCATATAACCATTCAAGGATTAGTATCCAAAATATACAAATAACTTACAAATTAATGAGAAAAATACAAACTAACAGAAAAAATATAGACAAAGGATCTAAATATGAAATTCACAGGTGAGAAAATCCAAATTATGACTAAGTATACAGGAGAAAATGCTTGCTATCAAAGAAAATGTAAATTTTATACTCAATGATTTCTAATTTATTATTAATTTATTTATTATTTCAATCAAATTAGTTAAGATTCAAAAAGAAGAATTTCATTCAGATGGAAGCACCCATAAATAGTTACTGGGATCAGGTAGGTAGCACTATTCTGAATTTGACTGACTCCTTTCCCACAGGCCTTCAGAATCAGGACATGTGCTTTTGCATTACAATGAAGATGAGAACTGCAGTTTTGGAGAACTATGGAAGCCTGGCTCTATCTTGTCCTTCTGGATATAAATGATATTAACCACATCTCCCCTAATTTCAATAGTAAATACAAGCCTTTCTCTTCAAGTTTTGAAGTCTTTGAAGATAGAAAAGAGGGGAGAATGGTATTCATGAATCAAGAAAGTTTGAAATGCCACCCAATCAAGCTGATATTTAATTACTTCAGGAAAAGAAGTTCAATTTGTGGATGACCCAGGATCCTTGTTTCCTGTTTTCCTTTCTAATGTTCATTTAATGTCTTTTTCAGTTCAATGCTTATTACAATCCTATCAGAAATGATATAATTCAAATTCAACAAAAAATGTTGCTTATTAAAACTCATGTAAGGAATGAACTATCCCGTGCATGATGCCAAAGTGAGCTTTCTCAAATGTGAATCTGATCACTCCACTCCCATATGCACTCAGTATTCCAGTCTTAATAAATTACTTGCTCTTCTGAAAACAGAAGAGCCTTTGTAACTAACACTATCTGTTACATCTACTTTTTTATTCAATAAATATTTACTGATCATCTATAACGTGCCAGACACTGTTACAAGCACTGGATTTTTACCTATAAATAAAAACTAAAATTTCTATTTTCATGGAGTATATATTTGAGTGGGAGAAAGTAGACAATAACATAAAAAATAAATATATAATATGTTATATGTCTAGCCTTCTGAAAGCAATTTAAAAAAAAAGATAAGGGGATAAAATGATGAAGAAGATATATTTTAGGTATTTTGGTTTAAAAAGGTCCAGTAAGAAGAAATTTGAGTAAAGACTTGAGGGAAATGAGAAAGCAAGCCATGATGGTATCAAAAAATAAATGTTCTCTATTTGTGAATAATGTTATCAAAATATGTTAGTATTGTGCCAGTTTAAAGTCTAAAGTATGATGGGCAAATTGTAGCATCTAAATAAAAATAAAGATATTTTAAATACTCATACTATATCAAATAATATTTTTCTCTGAAGTAAAGAGGAAATGATAGAGATTTAGGAAATTCTGTATAGTCTCCTACTAGTTGAATTATCAATTCTGTGAGCCTTGGGACACAGAAACATTTAACTTTTGAAATTCAATACAGATACATTTTATTCTTATTTTTATAAGAAAAATTTTATAGAAAATGAAAGGGTGTGACATTTGATTTAAAGCATACATGTGATTCACCCATTTTTACCTAAGGTAATTCATTGTATTCAATGTATGTGTGTATGTATAAATTGAGTCATGCTTTACATACAATCTCCCTATAATCTCTTCCTCAAGTCAAGGCCCCAAGACTAGAAAAGGACTACCAAGAAGCACATGACTTTAAAGAGTTTTCCAACTATCAGTTTAGTAAGAAAAATATAGTAAGTGTATCTGAAATTTCCTAGGGCCATTTAAAATACAAGTGGTAGCTTGAGAACCTTTGGAAACCGTTGGAAAATGGTTTATTGTCACCATTTTCTAGATGGCCCAACCAGCGTTTTCAATAACCTTGCTTTCTGAGGGGCTCATCACAGGCTGATCAAAACTATACGTGTAACTATCACTCCAAACACTGACAGCTACTTCTATGCCCCCAACTCAGCCTCCTAAACCCATGGTTCTCTCTTAAACCAGTCTATCTTCTTAGTTTCGAAAATGTACTGGATGTTCTAAAACAAAGCATTATTCAACCCACCAAGTCTTTCTTGGTGACATATTTGAGCAAATGAAAGAGAAAGGATACCAAAGAAATCATTTCAGGTAATTTGAAAAATATTATTAAAAATAAGGATAGAAGGAATTTTTTAAGACATCCTAATCACAAATTAAACATGTGAAATAGCCATAGAGTACTGGGGAAATTATATGGCAAATTCACCATTCAGAGATCATTCATTTTTTTTATTCATTCATCCATTCATTCATTCACTCACTTACACATTCATTATTTATTTACTAAACATTTCTTGAGCATTTCTTGTATATCAACTTTATGATATATTTGGGATTAAACAGTTGTTTCAAATGTAATCATTGTACTTGAAGGCCACGTAAACACGTAAATGATTATAATACAATTCGGTGAGCACTCTGTTGAAGGTTTATGCAGTCAACATACAATGCAGAAAGGGAGGCCCAAAACCTACTCTGAGTTGGGGAGAAGAAAGGGTCAAAGATGGGGTCAAAGAAAGCTACCCAGAAATATTTTTTCTTTGAATTTGAATAATAATTCTAGTAATTTAGAGTGTCAAAGCCCAGAATGTTCCCTTACCATAAACACTGCATAGATTATAATTTTCTATTATTTGCTCATACTTATATGCCTTTCCTTTATGTCATTAGTTATATGAAAACACCACCTTTTCAGACCATTTTCAGAAATGCTCACCTCCTTCTCTCCTTTCTTGGCTAGTAGTTTTTCCAGGAATAGATAATGACATGGTCTCAACTACTTAACAATATGTGAAACTAAGGAGCCATTCCTGGAAATACTGCATTTGGGTATTGAGATATGATCAGAAGCCTGAACAGGCAAAGATTTTCCTTGTCTTGCTTGGACCCCTGAAAATTATCTTTTAAAGCAGAGACTGTCTGCAGAGGGAACTTGACCAGACTTCCACAATAAAGACATATTTCAACTAGTTTATAGAGCACAGTCGATTTCTGTAGTGATTTCCTCCTAAAGAGTAGATGAGCATCAATAAAGACTCAGTCACGCTGAACTTTCAGTAATTGACTCATAAGGAACTTAAAAGTAATTTTTTTTTTTTTTACATAATGCAGGCTCATAAAATGCATCATTTTTCTCACTCAGTTCATAGTTGAAATATGTATCATTAAGAGGTCTTATTCAAGGCTAGACCCTTTAAAAAATCTGAAAAAATTTCTCACTCTAGCAAAATCCTCCTGTTAAAGAATCAAAGTATTTCACACACCCTAGTAATGGTACAGTAAATTACATTTTCTCATTTGGAACATTGTAATTGATTTCTCTACAGAGTGATTTATCATGCAACAATTAGGTACCCAAGGGAATTAGATGACCATTTTAAATTTTATCAGCTTGTTTCAATAAACTGTTAATGTGACCCTAATGTTTGGGAAGCACTTTAATATAATCAGATTTTGGTTGTTCAATCTACTGACATTAATGGCTACCTCATTAATCATAGCATTCTTGCTGAGACCTTGGAGGCTGAGCTAAGTTCAGTGGACCAATTCTTACAATAATAAAAAAACAAGCCATTTTTGACAGGGAGATAGTCTCACTTTAACTATAAAACGAATTTTGTTATATCTTTGGAATTGATGGGGATGGGTAAGTGGAAACTCTAAAAGCTTACAAAATAACAATTAAAAACCCTTTAGGCTTAATTCCCAAATTGGTCAATTAAATCAAGACCTCCTATAATCATTACCTGTAATGATTTTCTATTTAAAAGTGTAGAGTTATACAGCAAGACTTAAAATGGGCCAGATAGCAAATACATAATAAATGTCTGTTTCTCAAGCCTGGGTAGCATCTGATGGTTTGCACAAATCCTGCAGAGCCTTCAACTTTTAAAACCCTGTAGTTAATTCCTCAGTGGCCTTTCAAGAGGGATATGAAAAAAATGTACTACAGTGTGATTTATAAGATTTCAGGAAATTGTATGTAAATGTAGAGTTTGATTTTAGTACTTTGACTTTTTTTTCATTGTGATAACAGATGCTCTCTCAGTCTCTTATATGTCTATAGCATTGAAAGAAAAAAAATTAAACCACAGTATCACTGTAGTTTTCTGCTTGGATTACTACCATAGAATGCCTTTATATTATATGTCATGACTGGTAAAAAGGACGTAGGACCATCTGTTTCTAAAATTATGGTTTTATTTTATTAATTTTTCTTGTTAATATAATATGTTATTATTGAAAACAGAATTTATAAAGCCATATAGTTAGCTGGGAAGAGAAAAATCAAATGCTCTTAAGTCAGGCTAAAATGCCTTGTGCTTTAAAAATATTTCATTTTGGGGTTCAAAGAAATCTCATCATTAAGTGTGTGGTTTGTATTCTGGATTTTATATTATCTTCAAAGATTAAACTACAGAAAATACAACTTTAAAAAATTAAATTTAAAAATTTATAAAAATGCAACAAAACTTATCTTCCCATAGCAGAAATTTTTGGAAATGTAACATGACTAAATCACTATTCATAACTTTTTTAGTTTCAAACTTATTTAATTAAAATACATTTTTTTTGAATAAAGATTCTAGGATAGAGATGCTTAAGTTTTTGATATTGAAAGAAGAGGATGAGCTCTCTGAAAGATGTTCTAGTGCAATATGCCATTCCAAGATAACCGAATTTCATTGCACAGAATGGTGCCAGTTCACCCATTCAGTCACCAAATACTTATTGAGCATCTTCTATTTATAGGTCGCTGTGTCTCCTAGACTGGATGCTGAAGTTAATTTTCTGAGCTAAGTGAACATTCTGTGTATAAGAATACTTTAATTGTTGGAAAAAATTATTGCTTTGCCTTGCATTTGGTAAGCATTTTCTTCTTTATTTTATACTTGTTAAATGGATAAATATATTACTAGAATAAAAAATTTTGCAAAATGTAAACTAGGTAATTCTCCACATAGTCAGAAGAACTTCATTAGAAGGACTTCATGTTTAATACAGATTACTTCTAGAGAGAAATTATGCTGTGAAAGCAAAGAAAAAGGTGAATTTTTTTCAGATCGATTACTAGGCACAGGTGAATTTATTGACATCTAGGGTAGAATTTTTAACAGTCTTCAAAAACAAGAAGTTTTCCATTTGGAGAATGTAGCCACTAGGAAATACTTTGCTCAGATCTCTTGCTGAGGGAGCAGAGAGTTGATGTAGAGATCCAGCTGCTGCCCCTATAGATCTATAAACAGTGCTTGTCCAAGGCCATGTTTCCCCCAAGCTGCTCCCAGGTGTGGTAATGTGTAGGTATTGACAGGAAACAGGACTCTTCTGGAGAGCATCTTTGGCTCTAGGACTCCATTGGCTTGGCTGAAAGTCTTTTGGGATTACACCATAGTCTGAGACTCTTTCTACCCAAGTCTCCTTCCTTCTCCTCTCCTTACAGGTGTCAGACTAGCCTTGTGGTCTAAAGGATTTCTCTTTCTAGTCCTGCTTCCTTTCCCTTATCCTTCACACAGATTTCCTCAGTAAATATCTTATAAATCAACTCCTACCTTGGCCTCTACTTCTCAGAGGATCCAAATATAGATAATTTATTCAGTAATCCTTGCAAGCTCTTTTAGCATATATATTAGGCAATTCCGCACTTATCTTGTTTGGAAAAGCAATAACTGTTATAGGAAAGTTACAATCATAATTACTGCTCTCTTTTCAAACACGTAGAATAAAATAATTTACCATTCGCCTTACATTTTTATGTCACATTTTTATTAGCTTGAGATTTTTTTTTTTCCTGGAAGCAATTTGCAGCACTAATCCCTGTGTCATGTCACAAGCTTTGACTCTGTTGTTTGGTTTTAAGTTATAGATGGGAGATAGGCATAGATGGCATATTGTAAAACTATGTACATATATGCAGTGTATGGTGAAGATTATGCCTTAGATTTGTCATCTTGAAGAATGTTGTGAATAGATGAAAATTTATTCTTATTCAACACTGCCTTATATTCTACCAGTGCTTTATATCATTAAATTTTTATTGGGTAACATTTTTCCAATTATTCCTCCCGCTTATTTAGTCCAATGATTTTCAAACATTTTTTTTCCCTTTAAGCATAGATTTTTTAAAAAAGACAAATACTTATTTATTAAGCAAATAAAAATATTAGTATTTAAGGGTCCAGAGACTCAAACATTCAACTTCTCTTACCCAGAGACTCCTAGAATTCCACCTTATACTTCGAAAACCACCATTTAGATTATTCCAGTATTTGGGATCACAAATTAAATTTATATCCCCACATGCTTTGGGAAGATATTGGTGAACCTTGACCTATATGGTGTTTTTTGTCAAGTACAACAAAACTTCCTATGAATGACAGTGAAAATTACATGTCTGAAACAGGTAAAAAATTAATCTCAGTGGGCACCCAAATTTTTCTTGTGAGTTAACTGTATTTTTTTAGGATAATACTTTAATAAGTCTTTTAGAGGCATCTGAGACCTTCAAATCATGAGCTTTGAAGACAAATTAAAACAAAACAAAACAAAACAATCACTAAACTGCTCTCCTGAACAAATATATAGGAAATAGAGGGCTGGAAAAAAATGAAGGAGAAGAATTGTTGGGGTGGAGGGAGTGGAGAAGAGGCAATTAGAGTCAGGCAAGACAGTGAAGGATAGAAGCTTGAGTTATATTGTAAAATCCAAAAGTGTGTACTATACCCAGTTATAATTTAAATTAGATATCTTAATTATATATAGCTCCTACTTTATGGAATGTCAGTTGTTGTTACACATACTTAGATGCTTTATCTACTTTATTTCTAATCCACATAACAATCCCATAATGTACAGAATATTCCCACTTTATTGATAAAAATAAGGCGGCCAGGGCTCCTCATTTATATATTCATTCCATAATGTAAATGCTATTGACAACTTATTAATTGATACACACCATGTTAGATTCTTGAGTATAGTAGAGAACAAGGAGGCTGATGTTACTGGTCAAGGAATTTACATGTATCTACTAAAAGATTGACTTCTAAGCATATTTTTTTCAAAGAAAATACACTCTAATAAGTTGAACTCTTTTAACAAGACCACTCCTTAAAAAGTTAACAATCGTGGCTTTTCTACTTCTTTGTGTCTTATAATAGACCTAAGGTGGGTGGGTAACCTACTAAAACTGCACACCTTACCATGTGTTATTGATTACTTCAGGCACCTTTCCTAGCTTCTCACAGGACTTGGAACAGTACTTTGAATTTAAAATGTCTTCTTCTGTGCTTGATGTGCCTAATTATGATGGCACCAGTTGGAAGGAGATATTGACAAGAGAGTATAACACTGCTATGTTCCCTACATAATTCAAATTCAGTGGCAGGCTTCCATCTCTGTCTCTCCTTTCACCTATTTGAGCATTAAGTAGCTCAAGCCTAGTGCTCCATATTTAACTGCACAAAAGAAAAAGCATACAAATATGGATTTTATTATGCTTTCAATACTTCAGTATCAAAGGTCTCTAATATCAAAATTATCATCAATAATTATTAATAGCCACAAGAAGTGCATAGTGTTAAACTTCAAATGATGTATTAATGCCTTATTAATTTGTACTTCCAATGACAAATTTTGATCAATTTCTTTCCCCTTCCCTGGGTAAAACAGTGAAATATCCCATCTGCTTTCATCATCTTTGGAGCATAATGGCCTTGTAAGTCAAATAGTGACTTAAGTAAATATTCAATGGAAGCATTTAGTTTCTGCCATAAGCATATAAGTAAAAGTCCTTTAAAAGGAGGTTCAATTTATTTCTACTTGTGTAATTTAATAAATATTAATTGACTGACTAATATATTCCTGATGATAGTTATTAGATACAGGAGATACAATTTTCACCTCTAGAAGTTTCTAAGTTAGCAAGGAACGTTAACAAGCAGACAAAGAAGTTAATTAAATAGATAGAAATTCACAGAATGCTTATAGGAGCACATGGGAGGAAAACCTAGTCTTACAGTGGGTTTTGGGGCTATTTAAAAACTGATGTTTAAAAATAAAATGTTTACATACTCTCTATATAGAAAAGTGAAAATATTAGCTATTTAAATATAATAATATCTAGAGAATAATTTTAAGTAAAGGAACAAAAATCAAACTGTGACTGCCTAATGTAATTTGTCAAATATATTTTGTAATAGCTGAGAATATTGATCACTTTTCTTACATATAAAGTTAAAGCACAATGGACTTTTTAGAAAGCCTATGTCCTTAAACTTCTATAATATGAATGATGTAACTATAATATTATTTTAAAATAATACTATAATAATAATTGTAATATTGTTATATGAAATTAATATAAAGGGCTAATATGTTATATTCAGGTAAATGCTTAAAATATGGACCATTTAGTCAGTATACTCAGAGATCCCTCTATAGATTAGGCAAACAAAAATCTTGCTATAGAATATAAAAGAATGTCCAGTATTAATATATCGTAAAAGTAATTTTTCATTATTGAATAGAGATACATAAAAAACTGCATTAGTGTGGTGTATATTTTAAGTCTCAGTTAATAATTTCTTGTGTTACTTTGGTTCTTATATAGTTTTTTTATTTGCAAGGAATAGAAATTCATTCAGGCCCCCTCGTACAGAGAATTCTATAGAAATAAGGAAAAACAGAATCTTAGCCAGTCCTCAAGGAAAGCAAGAAAAAAAAAAAAAAAGCAGTTTTAAGCAAGAGTAAGAAACACTGAACAGCCGGGCCTTGTGGCAAATGGAATGTAGCCGAGAAATAACACAACTTGGGGCTTCCTTTGGTATGTTTTTACTTCTGCTTCCATCGCCAATGAGCTACCTTTCTATGTGTCTCCCAATCCAATTCCACCCAGGAGGAAGATCTGATTAGTTTAGGTATCAGTGTCATTGCGAGATAAGACTGTCTTAGGAGCCTCTGCATACCTTGGAGTTAGGTGCCCACCCCAATGAAATCATTGTGGCCAAGATGGCAGCATCAGGTGGCAGACAACATGACCACCCATGACTAAATTGCTGCCTGGAGTCCTCTCTGCAAGCCTTTATTAATTACTAGTACTTGCTTCTAACACTTCCAGTGTGTGACACAGCTGCTTTGTCATATGCCGAGATGAGCACTCCTTATGCAATAAACTGTGGATTATTCTCAAAAAGCTTTGATTTTCTCTAAAAACATGAGAAGCATGTAGACAAAATTAAAACCAGAAGCAAGTACATTATTTTTTGCATCAAACAAAAGTTTTTAAAATAGTAGTGAATATCTAGCTTTATATAAAGTAAATGAAATAAAAATAGGACTTAAGGTTCTAGGTATTTACGAGGTGAAGCTTTATCAACACAAAATAAAACAATTAGTTACATCACTGAATTAACTAAAAGAGGACGTAAAGAACTATATACTCAAATCAAGATCTTAGTCAGTCAATGTTTTCATTGTTACCCATGTGTGTTGATGTTACATACCTATCACTTAGAATAGACATGCTGTAAATGTGCAGTCATGTAACTTACTATTAACAATTTAAAACATCAAAAATCTATCTGTTAATATTTATCAACTGCTTATTATTTGTTACATATGAAATAACATATCAAGTTATTTTGATAAGTTAACTTATTTAATATCCCAGAAATATTAATTAACTTTATTTACAGATACGGGAACTAAGTCATAGAGATGTTTAATTATTTGCTCAAGGTCAACTCATAGCTGCTGAGTGTTGGGGCCAGGATTTTGTGACAGGTACCCTGAATCCTGAGACTATTCTCTTCATCATCACTGTTCCATATTAGCTCTTAGAGAAAAATGTAGGAATAGATTGAAGGAACGGGTTATCCTGACTTTGTTGGAAAATATTGCTTTCCTGAGTGATCCTGCTGAGGAAATAAATTTTTCTTAAAACTTTTAAATATCTAGGTGATCAAAAGAGTTCAGAAAGAAGAGAAGCTTTAAAAAAAAAGGCAGAAAACACTTAGGGAAGTTGATCCTGAGGATTCATTTTTAGGAAGATTGGGTTGGTCTGCCAATACTAAGATTCTTCCCAGTTTTCATACTCTAGACACATGCACACAATACATCATCTCAAGTCCTTTCCTTCATTTTTGTTGGTACTCAAGAATCCACTAATTTTAATGATCATTTTAAAAGTTATCTGTTGCACATGGTAATGCCTCTGTCTTATCTCATCTTGGTACTATGGGACTCTCTGCTCCCCAGCCTGTGGAAGGTCTCTGGTAAACTCATGCTGGGTTCATTTTAAGCTGTAGGAATTGGAGAAAGCAGGAGTGAGCAAGGCTGCACATGTAGGTACATGTGTGTCAGGGCAGAGTCTCTCTGTGTAGTGTTAAGATTCTCTGAAAACTGGCTTTTTAAATACAATGCCAGTGAGCCTTCATCCAAGCACCATTAAGCTTACTTGGAAAGCAAAGATAAAAGAAACTGTCAGAGCCATATATTTTTTAGTGACTCATTTTACTCTAAAAACCTGTTTCTCTTTAATGGTCAGATTATTTTTCCTACCACTGCTGAAATATTGGCTATTAGAAGACATTCTACAGCGAAACGAAATCATACGCAAACTAGACTCTGGCTACTTTGACAGTATTTTTGTCACAATACCTATCTGAAATCAGATGCTCTGAGGAGTGACATTTTTCTCTCCTCGTGGTTTCCATAATAAGGAATTTTCCATAAACGCACCCCAAGAAACAGAGCTGGAAGAATGCAAAAATATCATCATAGTTTGTGACAACATTTCCCCTTCACTAGGTTTTTTTCTCTTCTCATAACCTGTTTCTCTTTAATGGTCAGATTATTTTTCCTACCACTGCTGAAATATTGGCTATTAGAAGACATTCTACAGCGAAACGAAATCATACGCAAACTAGAGTCTGGCTACTTTGACAGTATTTTTGTCACAATACCTATCTGAAATCAGATGCTCTGAGGAGTGACATTTTTCTCTCCTCGTGGTTTCCATAATAAGGAATTTTCCATAAACGCACCCCAAGAAACAGAGCTGGAAGAATGCAAAAATATCATCATAGTTTGTGACAACATTTTTCCTTCACTAGGTTTTTTTCTTTCTTCTCATTTCTGTCCCAAATGATTTTTAAAAGCAGGAAAAGGACCTCAAGTTCCTTAAGTTCAGAAGTAGCATGGCTTCAATAAATTTTTGTCATCTTTTCTGAGTCCTTAACCTACCTACAAAGTATTCAAGTGTCTTCAAGATCTGTTCCTAGTCTTCCTTTACTGCTTAGATTATGTCTAGCCTCAAACTTTTTGTATAAAAATATTCCAAACTTATAGACAAATAAAGCAAATATTATAATATCTATGCATCCCTCATCAACAATAAATGAATAACATTCAGTGATGCTTTCTTCAACTCATTTTGAAGGAAAGAAGATCTTTATTCATTCAACACATATTTTTGAGTACATACTGTAAGTCAACCACTCTTCTTGGTGTCTAGAATACGCCTGTGAACAAAACAAACCCCAATAGCTGCTACTGGGAAGTTTACATTCTTTGCATGTTATTTTTAAAGCTTTTAGAGGGGAAAAGCTTCCTGCCCACTCCTACTGTTTCTTTCTAGGTGAAGGTAACTCATTAGCACAGCAATGCTGGCCTCTCCAGCCTCTTGCCTCTTTTTTGTGAGGAGGGGCCATTTATCTCGTTGGTGGACTTGGGAGAAGAAACTGGATCTGGGCATTCAGCTTCTCCTCCTTAGACAGTAGAATCATGGGATTGCTCTCCAGCAACAGCACAATCTTAATTTTACAGGGAGGAACTCTGACTCTACAGGAATGGTCTGTATAAGTCCGGAGCTGCTCATGACAGCATAAGCAACTTTGTCTACATCTATTTTCAATATTAACAAGCCTCTTTTGCTGCATTTCTACATCACATTCCTCAACCTAGACTTGATTGAAACAGAGGCAATATTGTATTCTCCAGTTGCCAAATATTTTGTTTATTACTTAGTCCTGAGGTAAGAAAAGGATATATGAATTATTGGTACTTCTCAAACACGTCTATTCCTATTCCTTTTCTGCGTTCCCCAGAGAAATAGCTTCCTAATATTGGTGCATATTCTTCTGGTTTACGATGTTTTTTTGTTTTGTCTTATTTTTTACTACATTTATGTATAACCATAAAAAATTCAGTATTAGTTTATGTATTTTACAACTTCACATAATTGTTCCACATGATATATATTATTCTACAGTCTGTTTTTTTTTTCACTAAATTTTGTCATTAAGTTCTATTCATACTAATGTGTGTATAGCTGGTTTGTCTGTAATTATTGTATAATATTACATCAAAAGAATATAACATAAATTTTTACTCATTCCCTCCGTGATGGAACTTCTCTTGTTAGACTTACATCTTTACTGTGCTTCATTTCTCCTGATGCACAGTGTACTCAGCTCTAGGTCTTTGCACCTCCTGCTTCTGCCATGAATACTTGCCTCTACTCAGCTCATCTCTGTCCTCAACCCCGATGCTCACTGCCAAACTAACTCCGATATTTAGAACTCAGCTCACACATCTCTTTTTTCACGAAATCTTCTCTAATCCACACCATGCCTTTCCTTTTCCATACTGTTGTGGAAATCTACATTTCAAATGTAAGATGTAAACTTGAAAGTGTCTTGTAAACTGGATTGAGTTCTATATATAAGTGAAATATTTGTGGGGTACATTTTGTAAATTCTTCATGTTAGATCTCAGCACAATTAAAATTAAAAATAAACTTTGCTCGGATGTTGGTTAGAACTGTTTCTCAAGACTATATTAGAAAACTAGTTGGTAATGAAGCCGAACGTGCATCTCATATTCTTTTTTTCTGCATATTGGACTGAAGAGTTTCTAATTAGAATAGAAAAATGTTGACTGATTTAAAATCTTTGTGATATCAATGGTGTAGGACACAAGGAAAAGCAATTTGTCTTTTTTGAATTAGCAGGTGGACAAAATTTTAAGTAAGGGGCATTACTTTGCAAAATGTACTTTGTTCATTTATTGTGATAAGTATACTCTAGTTTAAATTATTTATGATGATACTTTACACTATATCTTATTGTCCAAGTAATATGAGTCCTCACTGATGTTCTTTGCTATTAACTCTTTGCTAAGAAGCATTCACGATCACTGTTTTCAGTGAGGCTTTCCAGAATTAGCAAAAGAATTAGTATGCATTTAGCATACATTATATATATTGCATTCAGTTGTGAGAAATATAAATCTCTATGCATAGCCCAGGGAAGTTTTGTTTTATTTTATTATTTTTCATTTGAGAAAAAAGTTTTGGTTTTTTTTTTCCTGATGCACGAGGTGTTTTGTGGATAACACTCATTAGGGTTAATGGGAGTAAGATGCAGAAATCTCTCCTGCTTTGTGAGAAGAGCAGGCCCCATAATGTTTCCAGGAGGAATACTCTGAAACCTTCATAAAACATTTATATCAGCTGGATAGAAAAAAAAAGAAAAGAAAAAACTCCTTTAATAAAACATTTCCTTCTATTACACTATGCTGCCATGAGAATTTTATTTATTCAAGAATCACACAATAAACTTGCATTACATGTTCATTTTGCAAAGAATGAGAGCATACCAATGCCTTCATACTTAAAAAAAAAAAAAAAAGGCTTCTGCACAAAAAAAGCGAAGATTTTGGTACAACTTTGAATGTTTCTCCATGGTCTGAGTTTATGTGTATGCCATTCCTAGTTTGGGTTCTAAGAATTATGTTAAACTATCAGTCTCGAATTAGTATGATAAAGAAGAGAAAGCTTATCCTTATTTAACTTTCTGAGTGAGGGGTTATTAAAACTATAAAATTAAAAATTTATAATGGAAAAATAAATAAACATATTTACAGAATAACCACACAATAAATTTATTTTGCAATATTATTTTGATCACATTAAATGTTATAATTTAGCTGGAAATTTAGCAATATGCTTAAATTTTGGAAAATAATTTTAAAATAATATAAAGTGCTTTTAGAAAAGACCCAAAATAAAAATGAAATGAAAAATATCACAAAAGAAAAAACTTTATATAGTACTGCATACAAATGCGTAATTTCATAAATTCTAACAAAATATTATTTCTTGTCAGCTTTAGTAGAAAAGTATTCAACTAATGTTTCTATATCTTGAGTGAAATATTCCACCCTTCTTGAGGAAATGTTAAAATGTTGAACATTTATGTTCTCCACAAGTAAATAACACTTTATATGGCTACATTATGACCAGATTATATCTATTAGTTACTGCTGTGCACCATGTAAATCTCTAGATTCCCCTGGGAAATGAGAAAATCATTTCAGACTTCAATAACTAACAATCAGTTATTGCTCTGGGCAATAATAAAGCTGAATGCAATTACCTAAAGTGAAGCTAGCAGTGTAACAAATGAAATACAGATTTTTTTTCCCTCTCTTAAAGTAAATGTAGCATCTCCTCATTCCACACTACTGTGTGTACTGTGTATAACTAAGACTTCTAACACACTATGCAGTGTATTGTCTGCATAGTCTATTTGAGATTTGAAATATATGTGATTAAAAGTTATAAAATTACTTTTTATGGTCTTAGTTGGTGCTCAAGATGACGACAATCACACACACGAAAAATAAATAAAACAGTAAAATTCACAGAATTGCAGAATGTAAAACATTTATTTTATTTAAAAGATTTGTTTGATAGACTCATGTCTTTAAAAATATTTAATTTTACCAATTAAAATGTTAAAACTCTTTTCTAGTCTTTGTTCACATAGCAAAATGACTAGGATGAAAAATGATAAAATAATTTAGAGTTATCTATAATGAGTATATATATA
>NW_006431922.1:1160669-1175365 GCF_000325575.1 Pteropus alecto | reverse complement strand
TTACATTTTGTTTAACTATTTTTTATGTATAATTGTAGTCTGTGTTTTGGCATAGACCACTCCTGAAACAGTAGCTTTTCTGGCAATTTGGCTGTTAGCATACATTTGATGGTGAATATAGCCTTTCATTAGCTCTGTATTCAAATAGCACTGCCAAAGTATTTTTTATGTTCTTTACTCATTTCTGTTTATAATAAATCCTTGGAAGCTTGAAGCTGACATCTGTTTTCTGAAGTAATCCTATTTTCTCTGTATAGGCACATACTGACTTATTATTGTAGGGTTGTTTATTAGAGTTGGGCTGCTAGCAATTATTATTATTTAAGAAAAATGGATTGTTTTGTGGGAGAAAACAGAGGAAAACTGCATGAATAATGTTACAAAAGAATATGTAAAAATTGGCACCTACAAACACTGACAGCATCTGCTTGACTGCATATTTATATTCTGTAGTTTTATTATATGTTGAGCAATTTGAGGGATGCTTCTGTTTCATGGACCACACACTATCTGAAAATCAAATTCATGTACCATAGTAAAATCTTTATTGAATTGTTTGTCTGAAAACCTCTTTAATTTCTTTATCTCATTCAAGTTGTTTCATCTTTCACTCCCTCCTTCCCTATCTCCCTTCCTACTGTTCTCCTTCTTTCCATTACCATTTATTGACCACATACAGTGTTCCAGGCTCTGTCAGCTGACAAAGGCAGTTCCAGGGTCAGTGAGACATGGTTCCTAACCACAAGAAGCTCACCATCTAATAAGGAAGAGAGACACATAAACAGCAATGACAATTACTTTTAAGTCGGAAGCAAGTCAAGACAAATAGTCATAGCATTACTGAATAAAACCTTATTAGGATATTTCATTTTTATGCAAAAAAAAGTTTAAATATGCTTGCCCTCTCATTAAAATTATTGGCTCAAGACTTGTAGGGTATGATTGATCCATCTAATTTCAAGAGTCCAAAATTAGTTCCTATTTCCTCTCACCCATTTCTAATTCCTATCTCATTCTCCTAGCTTTTTCTTTTTTTAAAAATTTTCACCTTAATAGTCCTGCAATAGATATTTATTTAAACCAGGTCCCACAACCTTGTGTGGAGATCAAGAATTGAGAAGGCTATCTTGGTTGCAGAGCCCCCTCACCCATCTGAGGAAGAGGGGTCCCAGCTACACACTGGGCTATCCAGTCCAGGGTTCCAGTGCCAGGAAGAGAAGTCTCCACAACTTCTGGTGGTGAAAACCAGTAAAGGTGTAGCTGAGTGAGACGAAAAGCTGCAGGAATCAGAGAACTTCCTCTTAAAGGGCCCATGCCAGGCCTTACTTGCTGATGGACTCACTCACTCTGAGCTCCAGCACTGGGACAGCTGCTGGAGGGGCGCCAGCGACATATGGGGAGGTGCTGAGCTGTGAGGCTTCAGGGCGAGGGCTGGAGGGACAGTTTGCATCCAGACACAGGTGCAGGCAGAAGCCATTTTTCCTTTGTTAAGCCCTCCCCACTCCCAGCCTACAGGCACAGGTGCCATCAATCTAGATAACAGGTTGTTCCATTCAGGGGATTCCCTGAGTCTCCACCTCTTACAACTTGTGGGTCCACCCAAGCCTCTTCCAGTGAGTTTATTCCATACAAACAGGCTATCTTGGCTCCTGCTGCAAACTTTAATACAATCTCTCAAAGGCTCACAAAACCCAGAGCAGCAACATCTGGCCTCAGTGTACCCTGAACCTCTTGCTGAGCAGTCTCAAACCCTGCACTAGTGGCATCCAGCCTCTATTTTGAACCCCCTGAGGCACCTATAAGCTCAGCTTGGGTGGCAGCCACAGGTGGATTGCTTAGTGACTCTTACCAGGTGGCCCCAGAGTTGCACAGGCTATAGCTGAACTTGGTCTGTGGGACCCCTCTCAAGTCTGTGACAAGAGTCCCCACAGCACAACTAGTGCATAAATTCACTCTACTAAGACTGGAAGATTTAGGAGCCCTATCTAATACTTAGACACAAGGAGGCAGCCAAAATGGGGAGACAAAGAAATATGCTCACTTGAAAGAACAGAACAAAGCTTCAGGAAAAAAAAAAATCACCTAAATGGAGACAAGCAATATACCCCATGCAGAGTCCCAAACACTGGTTATAAGGATGCTCAAGTAACTTAAGGGAAGAATAGATGAACTCAGTGAGAACTTTAACAAGGAGATAAAACACACACAGACACACACACAAAGATAAAAATTATAAAAGGGAACCAGTCAGAAATGAAGAATACAATATCTGAGATGAAGAATATATTTGAGGGAATCAACAGAGTAGAGGAAGCAGAGGATCGAATCACCAACATAGAGCATGGTAGCAAAGGACAGACACCCAATCAGAATGGTAACAAGAAAAAAAATCCAAAATAATAAAGGCAATATAAGGATCCTATGGGATAGCATCAAACATAACAATATTTGCATCATAGGAGGACCAGAAGGAGAAGAGCAAGAAGTTGAAAACCTATTTGAAGAAATAATTGAAAATTTCCTTAACCTGGTGAAAAATAGACATACAACCCCAGGAAGTTCAGAGAGTTCCCCAAAAGAAGAACCCAAAGAGGCCCACAAGAAGACACATTATAATTAAATTGGCAAAAGTTAAATACAAAGAAAGAATCTTAAAAGCAATAAGAGAAAAGCAGTTAATTACCTACAAGGGTGCTCCCATAAGACCAACAGCTGATTTCTCAAAAGAAACTGCAGGACAGAAGGGCTTGGCCCAAAATATTCAGAGTGATGAAAACCCAGGATCTACAACCAAGATTATTTTATGTAGCAAAGCTATCATTTAGAGTCAAAAAACAGATAAAGAGCTTCCCAGACAAGAAAAAGCTAAAGGAATTCATCATCACCAAGCCAGAATTAGAGGAAATGTTAGAGGAACTTCTTTAAGAAGAAGAAAAAATATAGCAAAAATATAAATAAAGAATGGCATTAACTACATATCTCTTAACAAGTACTTCAAATGAAAAAGAAATACGTGCTCCAATCAATAGAGAGGGTGGCAGAATGGATAAGAAAACAAGACCCTTACATATGCTGCCTACAAGAGACTCACTTCAGATGAAAAGACACTCACGGACTAAAACAAGGGGATGGGAAAAGATATTGCATGATGGACCTAGAGGGTAGTGTGCTGAGAGGAGTAAGTCAGATAGAGGAAGACAAATGCCTATAATTGCATGTATACGTGAAATCTAAAAAAACAAAATAAATAAACAGAAACAAACTCATAGATATAGAGAACATTTTGAGGGTTACCATTTACCATTTCGAGGGCTGTTGAGGGGATTAGTGAAACAAGGAGAAGGGATAAAGAAGTACAAATTGGTAGTTATTAATAGTAACAGAGATAGAAAGTATAGCATAAGGAATATAGCCAATTAATTGTAATAACTATGTAAGATGTTAGAGGGGCACTAGATTTATTGGGGTGATCACTTTGTGAGTTATATAGATGTCTAATCACTATGTTGTACACCTGAAACTAATATAGTATTGTATCCCATTACAACTGAAAAAATAAAAAATATATTTTATTATAAAAATGTAATAATGCAATAGACTTGTCTAAATGTAGCCATGTACAACAATGCTTCCTGGCACTAAATGAAAAATATTTATAAACCAAAACAAAAACAAAAAAACAATGAAGCATTTTGAGGACTTCTAAATTAACAACATAAAAAATGAAAAAAAATGATCTATGAAAAAGTAAGAAATAGGAAAAAGAAGCAATAAAGTAAACATAAATAGTAAACATACATTAAAATGGAAAAAATAAAAATAAAAATTTCAGTTATCCCTCTAAATATCAGCCTGAGAGGAAAAAAACAGCTTTGTAATTATTTTCTATGAAAATATTGAAACAGAGATTTAAAAAAAGATGAAAAATGAGTGAGCAGATACTGTAGATATATAGACAAAAGAAGAGCAGTCATGTCTACAAGAGACTCATTTGAGATCAAGACAGTTTGAAAGTATAAGAAAAAATTTATTGTTTTAAAAATATTTTCATTTTAATAAAAGTAATATAAAACTAAAAGAATATAACATTTAATTTAGTAAATTAAAAAATAAAATGAAAATAGTAGGAAATTGGAATTAGAAAAATGTCTGATTAATAAAATTTAAAAAAATAGAAAGAGTTATATGAAAATACCAATAAAATAGCTAAAACTCTTAATGAGACTGATTAAAGACAAAGTTATGTGAGCAAAAATACATATGCTTTGAGTAAGATTAGAAACAAGATCAGAAATGTGTAAACAGTAAAGATTGTAAAAGAAAAATATTATAACTTGTGGCAACAAATTTGAAAAATTGGAGAAAATAGATTTTTTTTAGCAAAATTTAAGTTAATAAAATCATCCCAAGAGGTAGAAAGCATGAATAGATCAATGATCATAAAATAAATTGAAAAGTGTATTTAACATCAATCATTAAAAAAGGCATCACATTCAAACAAACATATATGCTATGTAAACTGTCTGTGCTTAGGTGTTCTAATTTTAAAATGTGGATGATAATGTCTACCTCATAGAGTTGCTGTGATGATAAATTAAGTTGATATACATAAAGTGCTTCTAATAATCTGTAATATATTAAGCTTCATATAAATGTTAACTACGCTTGTATTAAAGATATAATACCAAAGCTATTTAAGTGATTCAGGCCATAGAAAAAACTAAGAAATTCTTCATTGAACTAATTCTTAAATTTGATCATTATAAGACAAAGCAGAAAATGAATAAAGCTGTAAAATTTAAGAATAATAATAGCAAATTAAATGAAGTACATTAAAAATAATCATACGTTAATACAAAATAGTTTATTTCATGGAAATTAGGATGACTTTGCATCCATAAATAAAATTAATCTCATCAATGGATAAAAGGAGGAAATCCTTATGAATATATAATTACATGCTTAAAATAATTCGATTAAATTTAGCTGTCATTCTTAATATTTATTTATTTATTTATTTGAGAATTTTTATGAGTTTGTTTGAGCCAAACTGACAACAATTGCCAGGAAGCAAAATTTCAACAGATTAAGAAAATATTGCCCTTAACTTTTAAAAACTGAAATAAAACCAATTAAATATGAAAAGGACGATTTTCTTCCAGAAACAAATAATATTTGTTTTAAACAGTGAGACTCTATATTCTAAAATTATGAATAAGAAATTGATTCTTCCTGTTACCATTATTTTTAGCCCACCCACAACATTATCCATGACGCTCTATGTTTTATTTTTATCAGCAGCACTTAAAACTGTACAACACCCTGTATATATATATATATATTTTCTTTTTTTTTCTGGTTTATTGTCTATGTCATATCAACCTCCAAAATATAAACTCCATGAGGAAGAGTTTTTGTCTCTTTTGTTCTCTGCTATGACCTCTGAGCTTTGAACAGTGCCTGGCATAAAAATTAAATAAATAGAAGAATTAAATAAATTAAGAATTTAATTTAAGTAATTTATTCCATTTTACTTTTGAGGTAATAACTAATGCAATAAGATAAGAAAATTGGGTTAGAAAAGACAAAATTACTTCTTTGTTCTGAATATTGCATATATCAAGAAAACTTAAAAAATCAAATAAAAATTTTTAAAAAACTAGAACTAATGAGCTATGTGATAAGAGTTAAGATTCTTCCAGGAATTTAAATCGGGAGGGGAATTTAAATCTCCACAGTGGTAAATAGAACTGGAATTGAGTTATTCTTTTAATAGCAACCTAGAAAAGGATTATGCATGGGCCAGTGCTCCTGAGGTCTTAGAATTCATGTTTCTCAATTCTATGACCCAGCAGTAGATTTAATTTTCACTGCTTAAGTTAATCAAAATCAGCTGGTACATTGATATCAAGTGATTTTCATATTTTTTTTTCTTTAATTTATAAACCAATAACATAGATGAATCTTTGGCAAACCTGACCAAAAAATACAGAGAAAATATAAAGAAATCATAAGGAAAAAAAAAACTGGAACAACACAGCAAAAATAGCATCAATATTAGTACTGTAATGGACTAGAATTATTTGAGAAGCAGATGTTTTGGTTAATTTAATTTTGTTATTGACAGATAAAAAAGAAGTTCCCGACACTTGAGAAAATCTTCATGAAATATATTTCTTCATTTTTTGTTTTAATAAGCAATGTAAATATTATAACATACAGTTTCTTTAGTAATTCCAGCATTGTTTCAATCTTACCACAATCTGACCAATACTGAATATTGTCATACCAATATTCTATTTTTTATGAATTGCACTTTTATGACCTAAATTATTGAGGTATTAGTATTTTTTTAAATTCGTTATGGCAAATTCTTTGCTAAAGTCATTAACACTTGTGGTAATCCTCCCATTGTTTGTTGCTTGTCTTTTAATTCTGTTTTGTTTTGTTTTTTAAACAAACGAGATTTTTTTTTTAATACTTTATGTAGTCAATGTATCTACATCTTTCTCAATAGTATCTTCACTTACTTTTAGGCTTAAATGGTTCTGATTATCCAGATATTCTGCCATATTTTATTCCAGATAATCATAATTTCTTCTATGGTTTAGTTTTAATTTTCGATACACCTGGACTTTTTATTTTGAGGATGAATTATAGCTCTTAAATGATTATTTTAAAAGAGAAACATATTTATGGACTAATTCTTCCTCTCCTGACATATAATATTATCTTTCACGTAATAAATTAAATCCTCATGGTTAAAGAGTTTGTTTATGGATTATCTGTTCTCTTTCACTGATTTGTCCATATATTTTATATCTGTACCACACTAATTTTCTTAGTTGTTCTTGTCCATTACTTTTCTAAATAAAATATCACTGCTGTATTTTGGTTAGAACAGAACTAAAATTAGAAATTGGGAAAAAAGAGTATACATTTTAATAATAATCTCTTTAAAATGTTTCATCATATAATTTTCCATGTATAAGAAGTTGAATAAAATATAATCTCTGGTTTTGAGAAATTAAATACATTTTTTCTAAGTGTTCAAAAAGAAGTATTTTTTGCTGTATAGAACAGAAAAGACTGATACACGGGCCAGTCTTGGAATCTTAGAAAACTTCTGGGAACAAATGGCATTTGAGATTACCTGTTTACTATTAAATGTTACCCAATTAAATGTTGGGGATTAAGTAGAACAGAGACCATATGAATTGAATAATTATAGATGACAAATCACTGAACAAATTATAACACTTGAAAATAAATATGACTTTATGTTTTCTAGTATAAAAGTGAAAATAAATGCACCCAATTAATATTGCGCTTTTTTGGATTTAAATGCCAGAAAAGCTACCATGGAATTTAAACAACAATGTACATATATAAACACCATAATTTTCTTTCTTCCTCCTTTCTCCTGTAACATTAAAAAGAATAAAGAATATAAAAAAATATAAATACATCTTTTGTGATATGATGTTTAGAAAATATAAATAACTATGAGGTAAAAATAAAAATCCAAACAAGTGTGTCATAGAAAGATAATATTGAGAACCAAATACCATATTTATATTTTTATGTGTCTATATCTATCTATACCAATATTAAGATAATAGTAAATATACTGTTTTTAGCCTTTTCACTTCAGAAGTCATCTCCATGTTTTAAATATTCTTTAAAAAAAAGGTTTTAATAGGTACATAAGATCCTAGAACCCCTGGAGGAACAAGAGGTCCCAGCACCACACCAGACTCCCCAGCACAGGGTTCCAGTGCAGGGAAGAGAAGTCCCCACAACTTCTGGCTGAGAAAACCAGTGGAGGTTATGGCCGAGTGAGACAGAGGGCTGCAGATGTCATAGACATTCTTCTTCAGGAGCCCACACACAAACTTACTCACTGTTGAATCACTTGCTCTGAGCTCCATTATTGGGGGAGTTGCTTGAAAGACACCTGGGACATATGGGGAGGACTTGAGTTTTCTGGCTTCAGGGAGAGGGCTGAAGGGGCAGCTTTCTCCAGACAGAAGTGCTGGAAGAATTCATTGTTCTTTTGTTGAGCTTTCCTCCCCACTCCCGCTCCACCAGGTATGCAGAGTCAGGCAGCCACCATTTCTGAATCTATCAATCAACCTGGCTAACACTTGTTGCCTTGCCCAGGTGATTCCCTGAGACCCCATCCAACCCCATTGAAGGCCGGCCTAATAAGCTTCCAGCGGCTTTTCCATACAAATGGCCTGTCTTGGCTCATGCTGTGGACTTTCCTAAAATCTCTCAAAGGTTAACAAAACCTAAACAAGCAGCATCTGACTTTGGCCTGCTCTGTACCTCTTGCTGAGCAACCTCAAGCCCTGCAGTAGTGGCAGCTGGCCTTAGTTCCCTCTTGGCCTCTTGAGGCACATTGAATCAATATAGGTAGCAGCCATCTACAGATTGCTTGGTGACTCATGCCAGGTGTCTTCAGGCAGGGCACAGGCTGCAGCTGAAATTAAACTGTGGTGGGGCCACTCCCTGGACCTCAACCTAAATAACCAGTGTCTGGCTTTGGTCTGAGCTGGTGCATCACCCAGAGCCACACATGAAGATGACACACTCAAAGAACAGACAGGGCAGGCACCAGAGCTTTGCTAAAGTGAATCTTTTCCATAAGGTCAGTCCTTGCACAACAACTCCTCCACTAGAGTCACTTGCCAGTCTTCACAACCAATCAACCCAAGGATCAGTCCCTCCCACTGATGCACAAATAGCAGTAGCAGCCAAGGCTCAAACACAACAGGAGTGTACACATAACTTATACGAAGGACACAACTGGAGCACCTGGCTCAGGTGACCAGAGAAGACTGAGCCTCTGGGCCCCACAGAACACCTACTACATAAAGCCACTCTAATAGGACTGGAAGACATATCAGTTCCACTTAATACATCAAAACAAGCACAAGGAGTCAGCCAAAATAGAAAGACAAAGAAACATGTCGCAAATGAAAGAACAGAACAAAGCTCCAGAAAAAAGAATAAATAAAATGAACTCTACCACATGTAGAGTTCAAAATATTGTTTATAAGAATGCTCAATGAACTTAGAGGAAGAGGAAATGTACTCAGTGAAGACTTTACCAAAGAGATAACGTAAAAATGGAGATAGAAAGCATATAAAAGAACAAGTCAGAAATGAAGGATGCAATAACTAAAATGAAAAATACCTCAGGTGAAATCAACAGTATATTAGATGAAACAGTGTACCAAATCAGAGATTTAGAAGATAAGGTAGCAGAGAACATCAAAGCCAAAGAGCAACAACAACAACAACAAAAGGAATTTAAAAAATGAGGAATGTTTAAGGTGCCTCCGGGACAACATCAAATGTACCAACATTTACATTATAGGGATACCAGAGGGAGAAGAGAAAGAGTAAAGAATTGAAAACCTATTTGAAGCAATAATGACAGAAAACTACCATAATCTGGCTAAAGAAACAGACATACAACCTCAGGAAGTACAGAGAGTCCCAAAAAAGATGAATCCAGAGAGGCCCACACCAAGACACGTCACCATTAAAATGCCAAGAGAAAAGCAATTAGTTACCTACAAGGGAGCTTCCATAAGACTGTCAGATGATCTCTCAACACGAACTTTGCAGGCCAAAAGGAATTGGTAGGAAATATTCAAGTTGATAAAAAGCAAGGGCCTACAACCCTACTCTACCCACCAAAGCTATCATTTAGAATTGAAGGACAGATAAAGAGCTTCCCAGACAAGAAAAAGCTAAAGGAGTTCATTACCACCAAGCCAGTATTACAAGAAATGTTAGAGAGACTTCTTTAAGAAGAAAAGAAAAAAAAGTAAAAAATATAAATAAAATAGTAATAACTAAATAGCTATCAACAATTACTTTAAATATAAATGGATTTAAGATGCCAATCAAAAGAAAGGTAGCCGAATGGATAAAAAAAAAAAAAGACCCTTACATTGCTGCCTTAAGAGACTCACTTCAGATCAAAAGACACATTGATTGAAAGTAAAGAGATGGAACAGGATGTTTCATGAAAATAGAAATGAAAAACAAAAAAAGCTGGGGTAACGATACTTATATCAGGCAAAGTAAACTTTAAAACAAAGGCTATAACAAGAGACAAAGAGGAACCAAGTTATCTCGCTTCTGGGTATTTACCTGAAGAAACATAAAATATTACTTCAAAGAGACATGTATATCCATATGTTTATTATGGCATTACTTACAGTAGTCAAGATATGAAGGCTACCTGGGGGTCCATCAATAGATAAATGGTAAAGAAGAGGTGGTACATATATAAAATGGAATATTACTCAGCCATAAAAAATGAAACCTTGCCATCTGCAACAACATAGATGGACCAGGGCATTGTGGTGAGTGGAATAAGTGAGACAGAAAAGACAAATGCCATATGATTGCACTTACACGTAGAATCTAAAGAACAAAATAAACAAACAAACAAAGCAGAAACAAATTTGTTGATTCAGAGAACATTTTGATGGTTGCCAGATGGGAGAGGGGTTGGAGGTTGGGAGCAAAAGGAGAAGAGATTAAGAAGTACAAATTGGCAGTTACAAAACAGTCATGGGGATTTAAAGTATAGCATAAGGAATATAGTCAATAATATTGTAATAATATTGTAATAAAGTATAGCATAAGAAATATAGTCAATAATATTGTAATAACTATTTATAATGTCAGATGGTTACTAGATTTATCAGGGTAATCACTTTGTAAGTATTATAAATGTCTAATTACTATGTTGTACACCTGAAACTAATGTAATATCATATGCTAAGTATAATTAAAAAATAAACTATTTAAAAAATAATACCCACTCATTCTATGCTTGTGCTAATTATGTAGAAGTCCAAATACTTATGTAAAGCCAAGAGATATACACATACGCATAAAGGACTGTACATTAAATAATTCTTTATAGAGTTCCCATTCTCTGGAGGATAATTAATTTTTCTTTTTGCTAGTTTTTAAGGAACTGAATAAATTCTTTGGAGACTAGAAAGCTCATTACATGTGTTTGGAATTTTATATTTACAGAACCATCTCTTGAAACATCAGTCATTGTACTACAAAGTAGAAGTAGGAGTGACTTTTTTGGTAGGATGTCAGTTGCTGATCCTGCAAGAAGCTTACAGGATGATATTATCTTCTTGAATTTGTGATAGTTTATATTTTTACAATTAAAAAAAACACAACTTCTTTTTAGTGTTCCAGATTTGATTAAACTCAGAAAGGTTGAGCCATATTATTTTAAATTGCAACAAATGAAAAGTTCTAAAAGACAATTCACATTTCAAAATTATGATGAGAAATATAACTTTTTAGCTGATCTTACTATTCTCTTCTGATAAGCATGCATCTGGGGAAATAGGTCTACTACTTGAGTAGCTTGGAATATCTCATCCCTGATTTGTAATTAATTTGACTTTCAAGGTGTAATTTCATTTTCCTTATTTTCAAATTATTAGAAGACAATTTTCTTAATAATAATCCTATAATTCCACCCAGTTATTCCCTTTATGGATATATGAGTCTCTGCATGTCCACACCCAACCTCCAATTTCTACATTTGGCAAAAAACTACTATAGAACAAACGTTTTGGCTTCTATAGCATGAAAACTCATACAAACATCGTTACCTGATGATTTTTGACAAAGTATCCACTGCAATTCAGTGTGGAAAGAATAGTCATCTACTAGGAGAAAATGGTAAAGAAGGAAAAAGGAAATAGTAGAGTACACTCATTTCCTGAAAGTAATTTATTAATAGTTTGGAAAAATACAATAAAAATTTGTATTCTTTCTCTTTCTTTATGCCATGTATAAAATAGGAAAGTAGAACTAGGTGGAAAATAAAGCCTTGATAAGTGATTCCAACTAAGAGTAAATGGAAAAACTTCCAGTCTTTACATGCTCTGTCATTCCAGAATTACTTAAGGAGTTGTAAGACTCACAGAAAATGAGTTAGAAAGCTTGTCACATTTCCTCCTTCATCTTCTGAATCTTTGTCTTCCAAATCTTTGGCTCATAGGTAATATCCTGTACCCTGTGATTAATTCATTATTTTTCATATGGTAGTTTATTTTAACCCTGTCAATATAAGAAAGTGTTAAGTGGACATAAAATTCAGCTGTATAATACATGTGAAATTCAAATATACACCTGACATTTAAACAACATAATTTGCACTAGTATGCTAATGGACTGGAAGAAAAGACAGAGTGGTAATGGACTACCAAATCATTGTTATAGTAATTTTCAGCCAGCTTTTCATTAGTAAAAATTATTCCTCATACTTCCTAATTTATAAATACATTTTCATGAATTATCTCAATTTAGCTTTCCATTTCTGTGATTTAGATAGTCATTTTCTCAGGTAACTAAAACTTGGAGAGGTTAAGTGACTTGATCTTAAAGAATTGGGCATAAGAATCCAACACTGAATTAAAATATGCTGAGCTGAACTTACTAGCAAATCATAAACTATTCTTGTGTTTATTCTTTTAAGCAACAAATGTATGTTTATTTGAAGTCATGCAAAAGAGCATGAAAGTGAGGTGAGAAAATTACCAAAAAGTTAGTGGACTCTCTGCCCTTATTCTGGCATCTGACCAAATGATATCTGTGGCAGAAACAATACTATATGTTTATCAAACTCTATTTTCTTTTCACCCTGGGCACACAGATTATACCTCCAAGCCTTACTTCTCTCGGTAGTGTGACCAAGTGATTAATTTTTGGACAATGCAATATGAAAACTTTGGAAATTACATACACTGCTTCTATGCATGGACCCTAAAAATTCATGTGATTCTCTATTCTTATTCTCTTTTATTTCTACTTGTCAGATGCAATAAATTCACAAGAGATCTTCACAATCCTAGGAAGAGTGGAACCTCTAGATTATAGTCTGATTTCCTGAATAACTTCATGAAGCAGAGACCACACTGACTTCTTATATTAAAGCAGAGTCAACAAGAAATAAACCTTTACTATGTTAAACCACTAAAATTTGGCAGTTGTTTCTCATAGCAGTTAACGTACTCTGTGTATATGAACAGTTGCAAAATGTTTTGTTTTGACTTGAGGTGAAATTAAATTCTCTCAATTTCTGTGTGCCTTTACTTTGTGTCAGCTGTTGGCATTGCTTCCAGTAGAGCAGTCTGAAGATATTAATAATGTCTCAGCGTATAGATAGTAATCCTGCTCCTCTCTTTAGTCCAAAACTTATAAACAAAAGTAATTTAGATCAATTTAAATTTAAAAATCATATCATGCATACACATTAGGTGGGCCTTATTTATTTATAACTTTTCAAACATTATCATATATAATTTTTATAGCAGCACTATGAACTGAATATAATTACCTTAATTTTATGGATGAGAACAGAGACATTAAATAACTTGCCCAATCTGTCACATATAGAATGGATAGACCTAGCATTTAAATTCAATTCTGAAAGTCCCCAAAGCTCTTCAGAATGGATTGTAATGAGGTCTACCTTTTTCTTAATATTTCTTTTAAGTTCTACCATACCACTCACCCCATCATATCACAACTTCATACTGCTTCTGGGCTCATAATGTCACTCTCCTCCAGAAGCATAACAGAAGATAGAAGATGTGTCAAAAAGAGAATGTAATAGTTCCCATTGATATTTTGGGCATCTATTTAGAAATAGAAAAATTATTTTTCTGATATTTATATCATTTCTGATGGATATTCTAGCATGATAAAATTGCCTGGAAAGCAGTCAATCATGTTAATGAAAAAAATGAATAGCAATAGTAATATTAGACCAAATAGAATTTAAGAAAAGCATCGTTAAGTGGGCAGGGTGGGATACTGCATACTGATTAAATATAATATAAGAATTTTAGCAGTATAGATCAGTAAAGGTTCTTTGTGTACCAATCAACATAGCTACATAATATACAAAGTGAAACTTATGAGTATGTTTAGAAAGTTAATAAATCCACAAAAATAAGCATAATCTTTAATTCCTACCTTTAGAAACTTTTGATTTGTTAAAATGGAGATATAAAAACAAATAAGAATATAAAATATTTCTAAAATACAACAAATTTGGTCTAGTAGATACACATAGAATTTTATAGAAGTTTGTATTCAATGGTGGATTTAAACACAAATGGGATAGTAAAAGAAAAGAAAAACATTGACTATGTACTATACCATAAAATAAATGTCAAAAAAGCTACCCCCAAAATTGATATCATAGAGGCCATAATCACTGATGGTGTTGCAAAAAAAAAAAAAATGAACCACAAAAAATAGCTTTTCTTTTGTCCCCCTTCAACTCTACAAACCCATAAATTAAAGAAAATGTTCTAAATAATTTTTTGTTAAGAGAAAAATAAATCTTAATTACAAACTATTTTTAAAGAACAAAAAGTGCTACCCCCAAAATTGATATCATAGAGGCCATAATCACTGATGGTGTTGCAAAAAAAAAAAAAATGAACCACAAAAAATAGCTTTTCTTTTGTCCCCCTTCAACTCTACAAACCCATAAATTAAAGAAAATGTTCTAAATAATTTTTTGTTAAGAGAAAAATAAATCTTAATTACAAACTATTTTTAAAGAACAAAAAGTGCTATTTATGAAAATACGTACTCTGTGTCCATGAGATTAGGGAAAG
>NW_006431922.1:1152621-1160467 GCF_000325575.1 Pteropus alecto | reverse complement strand
CAAAAGCATTTTTAGAAAACTATAAAGACTAAAACTAAATTAAAATACAGAACAAGAAATAACATAAACCTAGAAAAAACAGAAAGAAGTCAATAAAATTAAAACATATTAATGAAATAAAAAATAAAACAAATTCTAAAGTTGATCAACAGAAATCAAAAACAAGATTTTTGGAGTGATAAAAAAAAACAAAAAAATCAAAAACCTGGAAAGTATAGTCATGGGAAAAAAAGAGAGAAATACATTGAGAACTCAAATTGACAAGGTTACCAAGTAAATTTTAAAATATTGTAAGAGAATATACAATTTTATTCCATACTTTTTAAAACCTATATAAAATGTATATGTTTCTAGGAAAATGTGAATTTCCAAGTGTGTTCAAGAGAAAGTGGAATAATTAAATTAACTCATTAACCCTAAAAGAAATTGAAGCAGAAGCAAGCCCAGATAATTTTTAACCAGATAGTGAGTTCTGGTAAGACTTTACAAAATAAACAATTTCACATCTTCCGCAAAGATTCTCAGAGCAGAGAAAAGAAGGTAAAGCTACTTAATTCATATACTGGCAAACTCAAGTTACCAAAACTAAGCCATGATAGCAAACACACACACACACGCACACACACACACACACACACACACACACACACACTCACACACATCATGCCAATTACACTTATAACCACAATGGAGAAGTCAAAAGGCAGGTCACAGGAGAATCCCCTAGGAATTTCTTCACTTTCATTCTCAGCCCATCTCCAGGGGAAATGGGGAAAACAAAGCCATGATAGCAAACACACACACACACACACACACACACACACACACACTCACACACATCATGCCAATTACACTTATAAAATAAGTACAAAAACATGTAAAATATTAACAAGTCAAATTAAGCAGCATTTAAAAAAAGGCATGACTAGATAGTGTTTTTTCAGGATAAAGTATTTTCCCATATTAGAGTATCTATTAATGTAATAACAGTAAAATAGCTACAATAATTTTTTCCGTCCCACAGACCTTTGGCAATGTGACCTTAACATGCTGTGAGAATTCCAAGACACACTGAGAAGCTATATATAAGTCCTCCTGTCAATAGTACCAGCTAAAGTACAATCTAGCTTCCAAAACATCCTAACCCAGGTACCAGACACTTGTGTGGAGGAGCTTAGAGTTTATTCCAACTGCCAGTCACTTGAGTCATTCCCCAGCATTTCAGGCTTTCCAGCTGAGACCTCAGATCTGGTGGAACAGACAAGTACTTACTGTTGAGTCGTGTCCAAATTCCTGATCTATATGATTTTTTGCTATAATAAAATTATTGTTGTTTTATACCACTAGATTTGTGGTAGTATGTTATGAAACAAGTTAATCAGAACAACTTTATTTCCACAAGTAGTAGGAACACTGTAACTGCTTAAAGTTTATGTCGAAGCTAGAAATTTCAGTGGTTTTCACAGACTTTAGGAGTCTGGGCTCACCCAAGGTGGGAAATCTAGTAAGAAACTTTCAAATGTTGTATTGGAAACCTCAGTGTAAGGAGAAAGCAAAAATAAATATATTCATGCGTTTATCTTCAAATGACTGTGGTTGCCCTGACACTGACAAAAGAAAAAGAAAAAAGAAAAATCTGAGAAGTTGTGCCCATAAACTAGACTTTGTATATATTTGCAGTCAAAATATGAGGTATTTGCACTTCAATTAAGTTTTAAATGATTCTGCATTCTTACTGTCATAATGTGCTTACAGTGGCAATACAAATCTGTTCTTGAAGAGTGCAACTTCCTCCTATACCACTGAAAATCTGATAATTAATTTTCAAATAAAATTGAGCAGCTCAAAACTTCCGTTTCCAGCTATGATTAAATAATAGAGATCAGAGCTAACTTTCACCTGAAACAACTGAAAAAAACAGTGGTTTTTAAACATTCGACATTAAGTAGCAAGGACTGTGATTCCTGAGAGAGGAAAAATGAGGTGAGGGCTATGAATGGTCCAACCTTCAGTTAAGACGATGAAGCTGGGAATTGGCAAGGCCAAGGCTACAGTTTACAAGGACAAATAGCAGATAGAAAATTCTTGCAGACAGAGATCTCTGCATAGATACAGAAGTTACATCTTGAATTTCAACTGAACACTCATCAGTGAATAAGTGTGAGGAAGCAACCTGAGTTTGAGAAAAAAACTACCTGGAAGAAACACAGAGAACAATTCACAGGGCTAACAGAGGGTCGTGTCAGGAATAGTTTGTTTTCTCACAAGCCGAAGTGGAAATATATCATAATTCAAAGGGCATTGGTTAGAAGAAACAGAAATGTATTCAGTCAATAGTGGGGAGAGATTAATAGGCTAAAGGCTACTCTTCTCCTGCCTAACAAAGTTTAAAACAAACCTGAGTAACAACTGTATTTCATAACAAAGCTCAATATTTTAAGAACACAAAAATATCTACCATCTTATAGGTAAAATTCAAAATGTCTGGCATGCAATAAAAAAATTAACAGGCATGCAAAGATATAGGAAAATATAACCCATATAATGTAAAAAAGTTCAATCAATAGTTTCAGACCCAGAAAGTGGCACGGATGCTAAAATTAGTAGACAAGGATAATAAAACAGTTATTATAATTATCTTTCAAATGTTCAAGAAGGTAGAGGAAAGGATAAATACATTAAGAAAAGGCATGGATAATATAGAAAAAGTCTCAAATTAAACTTCTAGACACAGAAAAAAATCTGATATGAAAAATATACTAGATGGGATTAACAGCAGAAAATAAAAATGAAATATAAAACAGTAGAGCAATAAAACTTATTGAAAATTATACAGAGTAAAAATATAGAAAAAATATGACTAGATCAAGTTGCTGAATGTATTTTTTGGAGTCTTGAAGGATGTGAAAGGAGGGGCAGCAAATAAAAAGTATTTGAAGCAATAATGAGTGAAAGTTATATAAATTTGATGAAAATTATACACCCATAGTTCCAAGAAACTTAACAAACTCCAAACACAAGAAACTTGAAGAAATCTACATCATAATATATAATTAAATTGCTTAAAGTAACTGATAAAGGGAAAATCTTAAAAGCAGACAGAGAAAAAAAGGATCATTATTTACAGGAGAACAAATATAAGATGATAGCAGATAGCAGACTTCTTGTTGGAAAAATGCAAGGCAGAAGAAAGTGGGGTAACATCTTTAAAATACTGAAAACTGTCAATTTCAAATTAACACCCAGAAACAATATCTTTCAAAAATGAAGGCAAAATAAAGACTTATTCAGGCCCACAAAAGGTGAAGAATTCTTCACTAATAGGCAAATACCATAAGAAATGTTCAGGAAAGTCTCTCAAGTAGAAAGAAAATAATACCAGATAAAAACATACATCTACATAATGAAATAAAAAACATGGCAAATGATAAATATGTGAGTGAACATAAAAGACATTTTTATTTTTTAAATTTTTTTCTAAAGAAAAATTGAATTTTTGAGAAAAAAAACAACATGCATTGTTGCTTCATAACATAACATAGGTAGAAATAAAATGCATAACAACAGTTGCACAAAGTCTGAAGAAATGGAAGTATACTATTTTAAGGTTCTTTTACTTTATGTGTAACGATGTATAACTTATTTATGTATGTATAACTTATTTCCTATGGGCAGAAATTGAGAAGGCCATAAAAACAGGCTACTTGGAGTAATACCTCCTATACGACTAGATATTCTTGGTTGTGGGGGTTTCTTTCATGCTCACTGTTGCTAGGACTGGGGAAGAGGGACATTCATGGAGGATGAGTGTCTTTAAGAGCCATGCTTGCCAGAAATAGCACAGTGGAGGTAGATCCAAAGGAAGATAGAACCTAAAAATCAAAGCTGTCTTTCAGTTTCCATCTCAGCATATGTTAAGAAGAAGCAGTGCCTTCTGTCTCATTTTCCTCTCTTCTCAGTCAAATTCCAATTCCTGGCTGTAGAGACAAGGCCCTGAAGAAGACTGGTAAGGTACCCATGGGTACCATCATACTACATTTGTTTACACAGCCTTCTAAGGACTACTGAGCTAGTTGCTATCTTCAACTTCATTATTATGTGCCAAGCGGATGAATGAGTTAGAGCTTGTGGCCGGCACTGAAGGAGAGCTCAGGACTGACTAGGGAACAGCCTGAAAACTGTTGAGAATGCCATATTGATGAAGTAACTTGAAATTTTCTACCATATAATGCAATTTTTAAGATGGATTTATATCTGGATACTTTTAGCCAACTAAGAACTTTTACTGAGAATATCTCCCACAACAATCAAACTGGAGACTTCGCATACCGCCTAGACAGTTATGAACTTCTTCTCCCAATATTTATAGTCAAGATACCTCTCCCTAAACTAGAAGATCACAAATGGTAAATGTATGTTGGTCTGGCCAACACTGATCTATAGAGGCATATTTTAGAGTTTGGGGCTGTCAAAACAGCTACAATCTGCAGGGAAGGATATTAGAAAGAAAAAAGATGCAAATAAGGAAGGAACTACAAGTGTGTTTGCAAGATCCCTACAAATCTTTGACCAAGAATTGAGCTGGGCATATACAATGAAAGATTTTGCAAGGATTACCCAAGTCTAGTCGATATGAGATTGAGAGTCAAGTAAACATATTAGAGGTCAACCAAAGGTAGGGGATAAAATTCCAGCCCAAGTAGAATGAAGAAACTTCAGAAAAACTTCAGGGATAAAATTGAGACACCAGAAAGGCCATAACTTAGGTGCAAGAATCACATCCCAATGTAACTCCTACTCTAGACCTATATTAACAAAGTTTAAAAACTAGTCTGAACAAGAAAAGAAGGGAAAACAGAGTTTGGAATTTGCATATATCCAATGTAGAGGGTCTTAAGAAACACCTTGGAGTTCCTAACGATCCATCTTAGCAGAGTATAAAAACAAACCTATGCAAATGCAATGTAATTGTATGTAAATGAACTTACTGCTAAGAAAACATCTCACCCCCCCCAAAAAAAAAACAACAAAGCAGACCTTTTCAAAGGGATATGATCCAATTTAGAGTCCCTACGGCATATCATCCTCTATGTCTTGTTTACAATAAAAGATTACTGGATATGCAAAGAAACAGGAAAATATGACTAACAGCAAAGAAAAATAGCAGTCAATAGAAACTGATCTCGAAAAGGCCTAGGTAATTAATTATCAGATGAAGTATGTAAAACAACTACTACAAACATGTTCAAGGATTACAAGGGAAATGTGGCCTTAATGAGAGGTATTTAGGAATTATGGTAGGGAAATAGAAATATAACAAACATTTAAATGGAAAATCTCAAGTTTTTATAGTAACTAAATTGAAAAATTTACTCAATAAGCTCAAAGACAGCTGAAGTGGGCATCCGATCTGAACAGAGTAAAGGCTTGAAAATTAATAGAAACTCAGTGATCTGGGTGACACACTTCATGTAACTGAAATCCCAAAACAAAAGAATTGTAATGGGCCAGAAAAGTTATTTTTAAAAAGTATGGCCAAAAAAATTCCAAAATTATACAAAGCATTGGCTTATAAACTGAGAAATTCAGTGAAACCAGAGTAGGACAAATAGAAAGAGAAGCATACCTATAACCTAGACACATGCTAGTCACATTGCTGAAAACCAGAGATAGCATCTTAAAAGTAATAAGAGGTAAAAAAAAATGATGGCTTGCAAACAGAAACAGTAAATAAACAATGGCTAATGTCACATCAGAAACACGGAGACGAGAAGATAATTAAATTACATAAAGTGCTCAAAGAAAAATGACTTTCAACCCAGAAATCAAAGTAAACTTCAAAAGGGGAAAAAGACATTTTCAGATGAAAAAAGCAAACTATAAAAAAAATAACTCTGCAATATTAATAAGATTGATAACAAAAGGCAGAAATGATAAATATATAAGTAAAGATAAAAGTTAATTCTCGATTTCCTGGAAAAGGTGAACATTTAGATGAATTACATTCTATTTATTTATTTATTTATTTATTTTTTATTATTTTTAAATATTCTCAATGTTTTTAATTTAGATTTGCACAATCATAGAAATTAGAGATGGAAAAACTAGGATTCTTCCTCTTATTATTAACTGTAGTCCTTGGTCAAGCTTGGTAAAATACAATAATACTATTTTATATTTACTTACGTTATTACCTTTATACCTGTTTTCATTTCCTCGTATGGCTTTGAGTTACTGTCTAGAGTCCTTTCATTTCAGCCTTTCAGACTCTATAGCCTGCCTGCCTGCCTGCCTGCCTGCCTGCCTGCCTGTCTTCCTTCCTTCCTTCCTTCCTTCCTTCCTGCCTGCCTGCCTGCCTGCCTGCCTGCCTTCCTGCCTTCCTGCCTTCCTTTTTCTCTGCCTTTCTGTCTCTCTGTCTCTCTCTGTCTCTCTCTCTTCTTTTTTATTAGTTTCAAGTATATACTACATCGATTAGACAGTTTGTAAAATGATACCCCTAATTGCTCCTTCTCTCCTTTGGTTTTCCACCTAGCCAATATATTAATGCTAACTGCATTCCCTATGCCATGCTCCCCATCCCCATGACTGTCTATCAACTATTAATTTGTGCTTCTTTAATCCTTCACTCCATTCTCCCAGCCCCCCAACCCTCATCTCCTCTGCCCATCACCAAATTGTCCTCTATATTTGTAAGTCAGTTCTCAATTGTTTTGTTCTTTTTGTTCCTTAGATTCTGCATATAAGTGAAATCATATGGTATTTATCTTTCTCTGTTTGCCTTATTTCACTCAGCATAATAAACGCTAGGTCCATCCATGTCATTGCAAATGGTAGGAATTCCTTTTTTTAATGGCTGAATAATATTCTATTGTATATATGAACCATAACTTATATGAACCATATAATGGCTGAGTAATATTCTATTGTATATATGAACCATAATTTATATGAGCCATATATGAATCATCTGTTGATGGGCATTTAGGTTACTTCCATATCTCGGCTATTGTAAATTGTGCTGTCATGAATATTAGGGCACATAGATCTTTACAAATTATTATTTCAGTTTTTGTTGGATAAATACCCAAAAGTGCAATTGCTGGGTCAAAAGGTATATTCATTTTAAATTTTTTGAGAAACCTCCACACTGTTTTCCATAGCGGCTATACTAATCTGCAATCCCACCAACAATGTATGATAGTTCCTTTTTCTCCTCATCCTCGCCAATACCTGTTGTTCTTTGATTTACTGATGATAGCCATTCTGATAGGTGTGAAGTAATCTCATTGTGGTTTTAATTTGCGTTTCTCTGATAATTAGTGACCTTGAGCATCTTTTCATATGTCTATTGGCCATCCGTATTTCCTCTTTGGAGAAGTATCTGTTCAGATCTTCTGCCCATTTTTTAATTGGATTGTTTGTTTTTGTTGTTGTTGAGTTGTATGAGTTCTTTATATATTTTGGATATTAACCTCTTACCAGATGAAGCATTAGCGAATATCTTCTCCCAGTCTGTTGTCTTTTTGTTTTGTTGATGGTTTCCTTTGCTGTACAAAACCTTTTTAGTTTGATGTAGTCCCATTTGTTTATTTTTTCTTTTGTTTTCCTTGCCTACGGGAAGATATATCCAAAAAGAAATTACTGTTAGTAATATCAGAGAGTTTACTGCCTATGTTTTCTTCTAGAAATTTTATGGTTTTGAGTCTTACATTTAAGTCTTTAATCAATTTGAGTCTATTCTTGTATATGGTATAAGAAGGTGTTCCAGTTTCTTTTCTTTCTTTCTTTCTTTCTTTTTTTTTTTTTTTTTGGTATATATCTGTCTAATTTTCCCACCACCATTTTT
>NW_006431922.1:1141242-1152535 GCF_000325575.1 Pteropus alecto | reverse complement strand
TTTTTTTTCAAGATTGCTATGGCTATTCGGTGCCTTTTAAGGTTCCTTATAAATTTTAGGATTATTTGTCCTAGCTTTCTGAAAAATGCCATTGGTATTTTGATAGAGATTGTATTAAATCTATAGATTGCTTTGGGTAGTATGACCATTATAATGATGCTGATTCTTGCTCCCCATGAGTATGGTATATGCTTACATTTATCTGTATCTTCTTCAATTTCTTTTTTCAATAACGTATAATTTTCTGAGAAAAGATCTTTTACCTCCTTGGTTAATTTGATTCCCAGGTATTTTATAATTTTCTACGTAATTATAAATGGAATTGTTTTCTTAATTTCTCTTTTCGAAAGTTCATCATTGGTGTATAAAATGCCACTGACTTCTGAATATTTATTTTGTAACCTGCTACTTTACTTAATTTATTGATCAGTTCTAACAGTTTTTTGCTGGAATCTTTAGGGTTCTCTCTATATAGTATCATGTTATCAGCAAATAACAAGAGTTTTACTTCTTCCTTTCCAATTTGGATACTTTTATTTCTTTTTCTTGTGTTGCTGTGGCTAAGACTTCCAATACAACGTTGAAGAGGAGTGGTGAAAGTGGGCATCCTTGTCTTGTTCCAAATCTTAAGAAAACACTTTTAATCTTTCCCCATTAAGTATGATGTTAGCTGTAGGTTTGCATATACAGCCTTTATTATGTTTAGATATGTTCCCTTTATTCTCACTTTGCTGAGAATAGATGCTATCATAAATAGATGCTGGATTTTGTTGAATGCTTTTCCTGCATCTATTGATATAATCATATGGTTTTTATCTTTTGATTTGTTAATGTGGTTTATCATATTAATTTATTCGTGGATATTGTACCAACCTTGCATCCCAGGAATAAATGCAAATTGATCATGGTGTATGATATTTTTAATGTATTGCTGAATTTGGTTTGCTAATATTTTGTTGAGGATTTTTGCATGAATGTTCATAAGAGATATTGGCCTATAGTTGTTTTTTTGTTTTTGTAACATCTTTGTCTGATTTTGGAATCAAAGTAATGGTGGCTTCATAAAAGGAGTTAGGGAGCCTTCCCTCTTCTTGAAATTTTTAGAATAGTGTGAGAAGTTAGATGTTAATTCTTCTTTGAATGTTTGGTCAAATTCACCTATGAAGCCATCTGTTCTCATCTGGGAGGTTTTTGATTACTGATTCGATTTCATTGGTGGTAATTGGTTCAGATTTTCTGTTTTTTTTCTTGACTCAGTCCTGAGAGATTGGATGTTTCTAGGAATGTATCCATTTCTTCCAGATTGTCCAAGTTGTTGGCATATAATTACTTGTAGTATTTTCTTATGATCCTTTTTATTTCTGTGGAGTCCATGGTTATATCTCTTCTTTCGTTTCTGATTTTATTTATTTGAGTACTCTCTCTTTCCTTGATGAATCTGGTTAAGGGTCTGTCAGTTTTGTTTATCATTTCAAAGAACTGGTTCTTGGTTTCATTAATCTTTTGTATTGTTCTTCTAGACTCTATTTCATTTATTTCTGCTCTGATCATTTTTATTTCCCCCCTTCTATTCACTTTGGGCTTTGTTTGCTATTTGTTTTCTAGTTCTTTTAAGTGTAAGGTTAGATTGTTTATTTGAGCTTTTTCTTGTTTCTTGAGGTAGGCCTGTGCCGTTATGAATTTCCCTCTTGGGGCTACCTTCACTGTGTCCCATAGATTTTGAGTCGTTATGTTTTTGTCTCTAGGTATCTTCTGATTTCTTCCTTGATCTCATTAATTACCCATTCATTGTTCAGTAGCATGTTATTTAACCTCCACGTGTTTGTGTATTTTCCATTTTTTTTCTTGTAGTTGATTTCTAATTTCATACTATTGTGATCTGAGAAGACAGTTGATATAATTTCAATCTTAAATTTATTGAGACTTATTTCGTATCCTAACATGTGGTTTGTCATGGAAAATGTTTCATGTACACTTGAGAAGAATGTGTATTTTGCTGCTTTGGGGTAAGATGCTCTGAAAATATCTATTAAATCCATCTGGTCTAGTGTGCCTTTTAGACCCATTGTTTCCTTGCTGATTCTTTGACTAGATTTGTCCATTTGTATCAATGGGATGTCAAAGTTTCCTACTATTAGTGTATGACTGTTGATCTCTCTTTTATGTCAGTCAATAATTGCTTTATGTATGTAGGTACTCCTATGTTGGGTGCGTATATGTTTGCTAGGGTTATGTCCTTTTGATTTATCGACCTCTTTATCTTTACGTAATACTCTTTTTTCTCTTATTATAGCCTTTTTTAAAAGTCTGTTTTATCTAATATAAGTATCGCTATCCTGGCTTTTTTATATTTCATTTCTGTTTGCGTGAAATATCTTTTTCTATCCCTTTACTTTCAGTCTTTGAGTGTCATTTGATCTGAAGTGGGTCTCTTACAGACAGCATATGCATGGGTCTTGTTTTCTTATCCATTCGGCTATCTTGTATCTTTTGATTGGAGCATTTAATCTATTTACATTTAAAGTGATTATTGATAGGTACATAGTTACTGCTATTTTATTATTTGTATTTGTTATTTCTATTTTCTTTTTTACCCCTTCTCTTTTTACAGAAGTCCTTAATTTCTTGTAATACTGGCTTGTTGGTGATGAATTCCTTAAGCTTTTTCCTGTCTGGGAAGCTCTTTATCTCATCTTCCATTTTAAGTGAAAGCCTTCCTGGGTAGAGTATTCATGGTTATAGATTCTTGTTTTTCATAACTTTGAATATTTCTTGCCAGTCCCTCTGGACTGAAGTTTCCATTGAAAAATCAGCAGACATTCTTATGGGGGTACACTTGTAAGTATCTTTCTGCCTTTCTCTTGTTGTTTTTAAGATTCTCTCTTTGTTTTTGATCTTTGGCATTTTAATTATATGTCTTGGTGTGGATCTGTTTCAATTCCTCTTGTTTGGGACTCTCTGTGCTTCCAGAAATTGTATGTCTAATTCCTTTGTCAGGTTATAAAGTTTTCTATCATTATTTTTTCAAATAGATTTTCAATCCCTTGCTCTCTTTCTTCTCCTTCAGGTACTCCTATGATCTGATATTGTTTCGCTTCATGTTGTCCCAGAGATCTCTTAAACGATCTTCATTTTTTAAAATTCTTTTTTCTTTTTGTTGTTCTGATTGGGCGTATTTTGCTACCTTGCCTTCCAGTTCGCTGATTCGATCTTCTGCTTTGTCCAAAAATACACTAGAATCCTTCTAGTGTATTTTTCATTTCAGTTATTGTATTTATTTCTGTCTGGTTCTTTTTTATGCTTTCTATGTCCTTTTTTTTTTTTTTTTTTTTTTTGCTTACTGTCTGTTGAGATTCTCATTGTGATCATCCATTCTCCCCATAAGTTCAATGAACATCCATATAACCATTATTTTGAACTCTGTTTCTGATAGGTTGCTTGCTTCCATTTCATTTAGCTTATTTTCTGGAGTTTTCTCCTGTTGTTTCATTTGTGGCATGTTTCTTTGTTTTCTCATTTTATTAGCCTCTCTGTGTTTGTTTCTGTGTGTTAGGAATATTTGTTTCATCTCTCAACCTTAGCCAGATGGCCTAATGTGGAAGGTGTCCTGTGTGGCCCACTGGCATACTCTCCCTGATCCCCTATGCTGGGTGCTCTGCACATGATCTTTGTGTGGGTTGTGTGTTATCTTCTGTTGTTGTTCAGTCTTTATTTTTGTTAGTACATCAGTGGGTGGGATTAACTTTCACTCTGACTAATTGTGAGAATTGGCTGCACCCACAGGGTAAGAGTTACTGAGTGGGGGCTGAGCCCACTGAATAGGATTTGCCCTAGCAAGCTTATGTACCTGTTGCAAGCACCCTTTGTGTGTACCGCTAATGGGGCTAGTCAGGAGTTTCTCTGTTGTGGTCTGGTGCCAGCCTCTGGATACATTGGTTTTGTGGCCCCTTAGGAGCTGATCCCCAGTAGGCCAAGGTCAGCCTCTGCTTTTGATTGTTCAAGGCTACCCTGTGGGAACTAGAAAGCGATCCACAGATGATTGTTGCTTATGCTGGATCTATAGGTAAGTGGAAGAGATAACGCTATAGGCAGCAGTCTGGTTCTCCCCGTTCCTAACCTAGAGCAGTTTAGCAGAGGGATCAGTACTCCTCCAGGTCTGACACTGCCTGTCAGTTACCTGTAAGTCTCTGAAACTGGAAAAGCCTCTGGGTGACATGCGTGTTGTGTGGCGCAGGGACCCAAGAAGTTCCTGGGTCTATTGAGTAAATTTCTCCTGCCACTGCAGTGTCAGTTTACACGCCAGTGCTATCTCTGTAGCTACCTGTACAAGTTTCCAATTGTAGCAAGGTCGGCTGCTGCCACCTTGGGCCTGAATGTGCCACCCCAGAGCAGATGCAGCTGCCTATCAATGTGCAGCGAGCCTTTTGTTTATTGGATGGGACAGGAGCTCAGGGAGTTGAGGGCTGTCAGGCCAATACAGACCCCTGTGATCCTCTCAAGAGATATTGCAGCTCATACAGGCAGCAGTGGAATAACCACACTGTTTTCCCAAAAATGCGCTCATTGCGCTAGCCAAGGTCTGTTGTCTGTGCAGACTGAGCAACCCCAGAACCAAGCAGAGCACGGGAAGGTGCCTGTCAATGTGTTGCAGGCACTTTGTGGCTTGGGTGAAGCGGGATATCAGGGAGACAAGGGCCGTCTGGCCAATACAACATCAGTTTTGCTGCAACTTCTGTGCCCAGGTGTTCCCACTATAGTCACAGGTCACAGTGAGACCAGTTGCCATCTGGGGCAGTCCCACAGCTCCCTGCAATACCTGGATGCAATACAAGTTTATGTTGGCAGCAGTGATCTGCCTGAAACTATCTCAGAAGTGTGGCTCACAGTGCTAACCTCCAGCTGCGAATGCTTGGCCCTGAATTGTGCAGGGTGGGGCACCCATCCAGCAATAAAAGCCCTAGGCAATCTGCAGGTTGGGTGGGGGCAGGCTGATCTTCTCAGGCCAGTGCTTCCTAATGGCTCTGTGGGAGGGGTCTGTGCAGTCAAGCTGGTGCAGTCAGTAGATTGCCCGGTAGGGGGGCCAGACTAAGGCATAATGGTAGCTGCCCGTCCAACCCTCGTTCTGGCTCCAGGTAATGCAGACTTTCTAGGTATGAATCCCACGAGAGCCTCTGACATACTGGGGTGAGTGTCCACAGGTCAGAAAGCCTGTATGTGGGTCCTTCAAAGGACATCCAGGGATTCAGTCTCCTTCTGTCTCACCCAGATAGCTAGAATCCCCTCTGGTTTCTACAGTCAGAGTTATTGGAATCTCCTCTTCCTTGGGTTGGGACCTTGGGCTGGAGTACCCCAAATGAGGCCAGGACCCCTCTCTCCTTCACGGCAGTCTCTGCAGCCTCACGCTCCCTCCCTTTTATCCTCCACCACCCATAGGTGCGGGTCCAGCCCATTCGCAACTTTGCCCCTCCTACCAGCTTTGATTTGGCTCCTTTATATTATCATATGTAGGTATTAAAATCAGTTGGATTTCAGGTGATTCTGCAAATTGATTATTTTATAATTTGGTTGTAATTTCACTGCTCACCTGGAAGGCGGCTTCACTGCTTTTACCTAGTCTACCATCTTCTGCCAAGAATCAAAAAGTAATTTACATTTTAAGTTGAGGTTTTACAACGTGTTTAAGAGAAACATATGACAACAATACAAAAGATGGGTTGGGTAGAGAAATGGAATTATGTTGTTATAAGGTTCTTACATTTGTGAAGTGTGATGTATGAATGGAAAGTGTGGAGTGTTGTGTGAGAAATGTGAAACTGTGAAACTCTAGCTCTGGAATGCTTGAGTTGGGGAGAAAACTGGGGGTAGTGTGGAGGAGAAGCATAGAGAAATCACTGTTGAATATGCAATATTACCAATATAATATTGATGATTCTTAGCAATAATTTAAGGGTATATATTATTAATTCTAGAATTATAGAACACTACATCTAACATTGTAGAATATATGTACTTTTAAGTGTTTGGGAACAATCACTGAGATAAATCATAAGCTGGGCTATAAAATAAATCTCAATAATTTTCAAAAGTTTGAAATCTTACAGAGTATGTTTTATAACAACAATGAAATTACTTAAGTAAATAACAATAAAACATTTAGAAACACAACACCTGGAAACTAAACAATACAGTTCTAAATAAATAACTCAATGATAATTAAAAAATTCACAGAAAGGGATATTAAAAAATATTTCTAAATGAATGTTAATTAAAAACCAGTATATCAAAATTTATGGAATATCACTAATGCAGCCTTTAGAAGTAATTTTCTAGCTTTAAATACCTACATTATTAAAGAATAAAAGTTTAAATGAATGATCATAGTTTTTGCTTTGACATAAAAAATAAAAAATAAGTAATTAGAAAAAATAATAAAGAGCAGAAATAAATGAAATAGAAAATGAACTTTAGATAAAGCTAACAAAGCTAAAATTTGATTTTCTGAAAAACTCAATACATTCCAATCTCATAAATACTCCTAAGGAGGGCATCTCCTAAAGAGGGCAAAATAGTATAAAACCTTGGGAAAATATTTTGGTATTACATTTTCATTTACAATGTGCATGTGCACTACAAATATGTCATTCTGCTCCTAGTTATAAACCAAAGAGAAACTCTTGCAAATCTATACTAGAGAAACTCATCTAAGAAAGTTTTTTCCTAGAGGGATTTTATTTCTTATTTAGTTATTTTGTTTTTCTTAATTTCTTCTAATATACATTTGTGTCTATGGAGGAATTTCACATTATATATTTTCTAAGTATTGAAGTAGAAGCATAAATTGAAAAATAAATAATTGAGGCATGGATAACATGAGACTGTCCTACTAAAACGTTGAGGACCATAAGATTTCACTCGTGTATGGGATATAAAACTAATAAAACAAACAAACAGAAACTCATAGACACATAACAATAATTTAGTTTTTCCTAGAGGGAAAAGGGGAGGGGTAGGCAGATAAAGGTAAAGGGGTCAAATTTATGGTGATGGAAGTTTGGACTTTGGGTGGTGAACACACAATGCAATATACAGATGATGTATTATTGAATTGTACATTTGAAACCTATATAACTTTATTAACCGATGTCACCCCCAAAATATAATAAAATTAATTGGAAACATCGTGTTTTAGAATTTAATTATTTTGAAAGGTGCTATAAGATTGCTTCGCAATAGTCATATTCATATAAAGTTGGCTAGTGCCCATTTTATAGATCAGTAAACTGTCTGCAGAACAACTTGCTAGGACTAGCTCTTTCATATGGACATGTTCAAGATAAGAAATTCAGCTACAGACTCATTATTCACTGTTCTAAATTTATTTCCTCACTGTGAATAGAGTTTTAAAATTTATTCCTATGTATATGGTAGAACAGTGTTTTCTACTGGATGTTTAACTAGATACCAAGGAGTAGAGTTCCAGAAATTTGAATGTATGCTTCAAACATCTGGAGCTATACATATGGGGAATATACAGCTGTGTTTATTTCAATGGTTACCCATTTGCATGCACATAATACATTTATTTAAATGCATAATCTCATATATGTAAGAATATTCAAACCAATGCATTTGCTGTACTTATTTGAATATGCAATTGAAAAAGAATTCAAATAAATGCTTCACCACTTGTATTTAATCTTACAGTATTTATTTATATAATGTACTTATTAATATATAATCATAGCTCTTTCATTTTAGTCTAAACCCAAATATTTTTTAAAAGATTAAAGAAATAATGGGGATCATGATTCATACAAATCAAAAAATTTTGTAAGGAGGTATTCATAATTAGCAAGCTTTTAGAAGAATTTGAAAATTTAGCGGAGTATGAAATAATTTGCAATTGGAATGTTTTATTTTAACGGTTTTATAGTATGGTAGACTTTTTAATTGAATCTCAAAGCACTTGTCTGTAGGTATTGTTTTTGTTTTTTTTTCTTTCTTGCCCCCATAGCCCCACCCACACATCCAGTCCTGTCATTGTTATCAGGGAAATATTATGGGAATGTTGGCAGAACTGGAATGTACAACACGTCATTATCAAACAGTCCTGATATGATGTATTTTTAGAATTTATATATTTAAAAAATAAGTCAAATAAACAATTAAAAAAGTTAAAAAAATACTGTATCTGACAAGATAAACAATTCTGGGTATTGGTTTAATATAGATGAAAAAAATTTCACTATTTAAACCCTCCCCCTCTTCCCACTTCCAATCTAGTTAAGAGTATTACTATAATCTCATTTACTCTACCTTTATTTGTGGAAGAGAAATTGAGACTAGCAAATGATTTAGGAAGGGAGAAAATAAAATTTAACCTTGAATTCAGTTTCTGTCCTTGATATCCAGGAGATTTCAGAGTACTTTCTAGTTATTCTATTTATGCTCATCTCAGTTCTTTTGTATGCTATTTTCTCTCTTAAGGGCATTTTTTTTTTTTACTATGATGAACTGGCCTAGAGGAACGGAATACGTAATTTATACTTGAGCAAGAGAAAAATGATACTCAATTTTTTTGAAAGAATTTTAAATTCAGTATACCACAAATATAAAAATGACTGGAGGCACTTTTTCATTAGTTGAAGGATTGAATAAATTTAATCTCTGAGTCTCAATTTCATCATTTGTAGGCTATGGATAATAATATCTCTCATTAGGTGTTGTGAGGATTATATGTTGTCAAATGCTTTCCAAGTTATAACTAATATTTCTTCCCATTTTGTAGATGTGAAAACCGGGTACCTGGATACACCTCCAAACCTTGTTGGTCGTGTTTCAGGAATCACATTTCCTATGTTGATTAATCTGTGAAAAGCTTGAATTGGCAAACAACATTATTTTCTAAGACAGTTCATACTTCCATCGAGGGATGCTCCCCGGTGACCCTGGATGGGTACTGTGTGGGAAGGGTTCAATAATCAAAAGAACGTATTTTTGTATTTTAATGTTTATAAAACAAGTCGTAGCCCTTATTTTTAATTTCTACAGTCATAGTTTGAGACAGGTATTAGAGCCTGGGATTCCTATCCAAAAAAAGGAGAGGCCACAGGGCTCTCGCATTTGCGTCCAGGACCAGCGCAGAGGCGGCAGAGAGACCAACCAATCGAAGAGCATGCTGAGGTCTGGTCCCGCCCCCTTCCGCGGAGCCCCGCCTCTTTTCCCTCCCGCTCTCTGGGGTTAGAGGTGTGTGGGTGGCTCGCCCCGCCCCTGCCTCTGAGTGACAGGACTGTGGACAGAAATATTTCCTGCGGGACACGAAGTTTGTCAGCCCCTGCCTTGGCTGAGTTGAGGTGTGTGTGTGTGTGTGTGTGTGTGTGTGTGCGCGCGCGGCGTGGGCGATTTCTGGGGAGGCGGGGGAGGCCCTGCCCGGGAGGTTGGAATTCAGGACTGAAGGCGGACGCACCTCTTTAGCGTACCCTCGAAGCGTTTTGGAGACTGTCGTTCCACTCCTGAGAGCGACATTTGGGCGGACTGGGCTGAGAGGGAGGCTCAGGAAGAAGAGGAACCCAGGCCCGGGAAACCCATTAGGTACAGTTATGACTTGAGGACCCCTTCCCGCGAGCAGGGCGCTCGCGGTGGGGGTGGGGATAACCTGAGCGGGGTTCGGGCGGTGAGTGGACCGGGCCGCAGCGGTTGCTAAGGAACGCACGGTTCCAGCCCTGCCAGCGTGTCCCGTGGGGGCTGCTGGGCCCTGGCAACCTAGTCCCACCCACCTCCCGAGGCCTTCCACTCGGCTAGGGATTGGCGCCTTTATACTGTCAGTTAATTCGCGTTTTTTTCACTATTCAGTTCTCTGGGTTCTGTAGTTCTCCGCTCAGGCCTTCCTCTCCCATTTTATTCCAGTTTTCCCCTTCGCCCTAATTAGTGAATAAGTCTCCACAGACCTAAAATTTTCAGAGAAGAGCTTTAGGCAGCATGAAGTGGCTTTATTGGGGGATTGGGGGTACTGTCTTTTCCTGGTGCTCAATGACTGTCTGAACTGAAGGAAAAAGGTTTCTTCTACCTGTAATTCTTTTTCTTGGTGCTGCCCATTGGCTCTCAAGGAGCTTCTCCGGAAGTTGAGGCAATTCGTTATTGGACAGTATGTGATCTCCCTTCCAGTCCCTACTGTAGAGAGGAGTGATATCAAATGTATAAGTCCTTTTTTGCTTCATTGGTTCATATTTAATAATGGTCTATGAGATGGTAACCGCAGATAACCATTTCAAATCTTTTACTTGCTCATATTAGCTGGTCCCAAATGATTTAGCAGAATAAACATTCCAGAGAGAAAACAAAGGAGCTAAAAGTCTGCTTTTCCTTTATTCTGTTAGATTTACTGTATAAATCCCCAAGAACGAAGCTTTTACTGCTTGTTAACACTGGGGAGAACTTTGGCCTAGGAGTCAGGAAACTGGCAGGGTTAGGAGATGTTTTTCCTTGGACAATAAACCTCATAATTGTTATCTGTAAAGTGGGGGTAGTTATGTGTCTTTTGTTCCTAAAAAGTAAGGAGGAATAACTGAAAGCATTTTTAAAGTAATGCTCTATACAGATGGAAAGTTTATTGATTACACTTTTAATCTGTACTTTTGTCTATGATCTGAATTTATAAACAGTAATTATGATCATTCATCTTATTTTCAAACTTTTCTTGTAATTTCTTTTATCTTTGGGTTATTTAGAAATAGTAAAGAAAACCATTCATCTTTTCATTACTGAATCCTTGTTAATTTTGGTTAATTAATACCTGAAATGGCTTGCATGACACGTTTTTCCCCCTTGACATCACCAGGTATTTTCAAGAATACACATATAATAAAAAGACTGGGAAAGATTATCTTATAATTCAATGATGAATGACCTTTTCAGTAACATTGATAAGCCAAGGAAAGCTATGGACTCTCTCCTTAGAAAAAGACACAATTTGAAGCATAAGTAGACCCTAAATTAAGAACATGTGTTTTTTATAAACTTCTTAAGGAATAAGGAAATTACTCCTTCCCCTCGCTTAACCCCAAACAGTCTGGGTAATTTATATCCAAAGCTACATGGCTAGAAAGGGTCTTTTTCCTTCCTTCCACATGCATCTAACCATAGATCACCTTAGTTCAGGGTCTTAAGCTAAGCCCCAATTTTCTTTTTCTCTTTCTTTCTTTCTTTCTTTCTTTCTTTCTTTCTTTCTTTCTTTCTTTCTTTCTTTCTTTCTTTCTTTCTTTCTTTCTTTCTTTCTTTCTTTCTTTCTTTCTTT
>NW_006431922.1:1071199-1140671 GCF_000325575.1 Pteropus alecto | reverse complement strand
GATGCAGAGTTGTAATTTCTGCCTTAAGGTATAGGTTAATCATCAGAGGAAAGCAACATTAACCTATGGGTCCTGTACTTCTTGTAAAAGTTTTGTTAATATTTTATAAATCGTAGTTACTTTTCTGGTTATCAATTTATCTTTAAAAAGAGATCATTCCCTTTCTCTTCCTCCCTCCCTCCTTCCTCCTCTCTCTCTCTTCTCACTTTCTCCTTTCCTTTCCCTTCCCTTCCCTCCCCTCCCCTCCTTTCTTTCTTTCTTCTTTCCTTTTTAAAGCATTTATCATACAGGAACTACCAATGCTCGATAAATTGTTGCTGTATTTCAAAACCATATAAGCTCTATTTTATTCCAAATGCCCTTTGATCATTTTCTTAAAGCATATTTCTATATTTAAGCAAGTGAAGAGAGATATTATTAAATATTTTAGGAAAATATTAAATTGTTTTTTGAAAAAAACATTAAATACTTAAACTTTCTCTTTTATTAAAGTCCATTTTGGACAAAGAAAAGATGACTACATTTAGTATATGCCACTGGAATATCATTACTTCTTTGTTTCAACTTAAGTGAATGATCTTTTATAACATTTTAATATCCTGTGGCTAAACAATATTGTGGTTGGCGCCATATGGCTCTTTTCCTGATTTCTATATTAAAATAGAAGGCTATATATAGAGTTCTTTGCTCAAGTTCCTTTACCCAAATTTATCATTAGAAGTCGGCATTAGTAGTGGATTTTTCATTGGATAAGGAAAACAGCGAAGAGGGAAAAATACATTGCTTTTGTAATAAACATGAGCATATTAGAGCACCTGCTATTTCTTTAACACAATTTTATTCAATCTGTTTAGTATGTTAAAAGATAAACTGAGAAATATTAAAAATTTTGAGGGTTTATTTGAGTAAAAATTGATTTGAATTGGGCAGCATCCAATCTAGCAGATAGAAAGGAACTCTGAAGAGCTGTATAAAATGAAAGACTTTTATAGGCAGAGGGGAGTGGGAATGAGGAATTTATACTGGCAAAAAAGCAGGTTGGTTATTGCAAGATTACTTTTCTTTAGTGGATGATAGGGGCCTATGAAGCAGATGACCTAACTAGTAAGTGTTGATCAGGTGATTTCTGATAGACTGGTTTAAGATTCCATTTCTGGGAGAGCTGAAATTATAATTAAGTCTTGGTTTGGTGATATGGGGCTTAGCATTTTGAGCCTGTTATCTTATTTTAAACAAATATTTAACTATCCTTTTTTTTTACTCATTTCATTTCTTGTGGAGGAACTGTAATAAGGACAAATAGATCAGAGAGAGCATTCTAATAGAATTAGAGTTTTTAGGGGATCAGTAAATAATAGCTCTTTCCTTTTCTTGAGTTTGTAAATAGACAAGTGGAATTTGCAATATCCTCTTTGTTACTAAAGAGCTGATTGTTTATAGTACTTTAGATGGGAGACCAGAAATGAGTACTAGTACCTCCCGCCCCAACTACTCCCTTTCTTAGAACCTGGACTTTAGTCCAGCTAAGAGAAAATTTTGATGTGCAGAACAGATACACTTACCCAGAGTTAGTGATTTCCATGGTCTAAGTTAGAGAGGAGGTAAAAGAAGGCAAACCATTAGAGTTACAGGTTTATAGTAGGTTATTTCTACTTGCAGTAATATGGATCAATGGATTTCTGCCATAGATCAGATAATTCTCCTGTTGGGAAGCTGTGAATAAGGAGTAGTGGGCCAGGGCTGTGAATCTAGTGATCTAGTTTTCCATCCTGAATGTTACCTCTGATCCATTTGAAATACGTGGAGGTGATTTTAAATTATTACAGTGTCTTTAAAATCTGGCTTTGAGATTCTAAAGGATAGGAGTGTTAAATATATAATGTAGAGATCTACCAGCTCAATGAAGAATTTCCTTCCCCCATTTCAATTCCAAAAACATCTCTATTGAGAACCATTGTTCCAGTGGGAGTTCCTTCATGTAGAGACATGAGGATAGGCCACATTTATCCCTAGTCTTTGTTCATATGTAGTCATTTTATTTTTTTTTTTTAATTTTTTAAAATTAATGTCAGTGTACACTATTATATTAGTTTCAGGTGTACAACATAGTGATTAGACATCTATATAATTTACAAAGTGATTACCCCATAAATCTGGTGCCCATCTGACCTCATTCATAGTTATTACAATATTACCGACTATATACATTATGCTATACTTTGCATCTTCATGACTATTTTGTGACTACCAATTGGTACTTCTTAATCCCTTCCTGTTTTTCACACATCACTGCAGCCTCTCTCTGATCTGGAAGTCATCAAAATGTCCTCTGCATCTAAGAATTTGTTCTTGTTCTGTTTGTTTATTTTGTTCCCTAGATTCCACACTCAAGTTAAATCACATGAGACTTGACCTTCTCTGTCTGACTTACTTCACTCAGCACAGTACCCTCTGCCAACCATGTTGGTGCACATGGCAAGATTTTATTCCTTCTTTGTGGCTGAGTAATACTTCATTGTATATATGTAAAAACTTCTTCTTTATCCACTCATCCATTGAAGGACAGGCAGGTTGTCTCCATACCTTGGCTATTGTAAATAATGCTGTTATGAACATATGAATGCACATATCCCTTTGAAGTAGTGTTTTGGGTTTCTTCCAATAAATATACCAAAAGTGCTGTTACTGAGTCTTTCTTTGTCTCTTGTTATAGCCTTTGTTTTAAAGTCTTGTTTAGTATAGGTATTGCTACCCCAGCTTTTTTTTTCAATTTTCATGAAATGTCCTTTTTCAACTTTTTACTTCCAGTCTGTTGTATTTTTTGATCTGAAGTGAGTCTTTTATATACAGCATATATAAGGGTCTTGTTTTCTTATTCATTCAGCCATGATTGATATGTAGTTAATGGTATTTTATTATTCATGTTTTTGATCATTTTTCTTCTTTTTCTTCTTAAAGAAGTCCGTCTAAAATTTCTCGTAATATTGGTTTGGTGTTGATGAACTTTAGCTTTTTCTTGCCTGAGAAGCTCATTATCTAGCCTTAAATTTTAAATGATAGCTTTGCTGGATAGAGTAATTTTGGTTGTAGGTGCTTACTTTTCATCACTTTGAATATTTTATGCCACTCCCTTCTGGCCTGCAAAGTTTCTATTGAGAAATTAGCTGACAGTCTTAGGGGAGCTCTTCATTTCAGTTAATGTATTCTTCATTTCAGACTGGTTCTTTTTATGTTTTCTATCTTCGTTTTTATATTTTCTATCTCTTTGTTGAATTCCTCACTTGAGAAATTAAGCATCCTTATAACCAGTGTTTTGAACTCTGCATCTGGTAGATTACTCGTTTCCATTTTGTTTAGTTCTTTTTCTGGAGCTTTGTTCTGTCCTTTCATTTGGGACATGTTTTTGTGTCCTTCCATTTTGGCTGCCTCTCTGTGTTTGTTTCTATGTATTAGGTAGGACCGCTGTGTCTCCCGGTGTTGGTAGAGTGGCCTTATGTAGCAGGTGTCCTGTGAGGCCCAGTGGCACAATCTCCCTAGTCACCTGAGCCGACCAGGTGCTCCATGAGTATCCCTTGTATGGATTGTGTGTACCTTCCTGTTGTAGTTGAGCCTTGGTTGCTGTTTGCACATCAGTGGATGGGGTTGACCCTCGGGCTGACTGGTTGTGAGAACTGGCTGTGAATATAATGGAGAAGCTGTTATACAGGAGCTGACCTTATGAAGCAAGATTTGCTTTAGTAGGACTCTGGTGTCTGCCCAGTCTGCCATCTGGGTGTGTGGCCCCTTGGATGCAGCCCCAGGTGGTGCACTGGCTGGGTCTAAAGCTGGCCACTGGTTGTGCAATCCCTGGGGTCTCCTGAGAGGGGCCCCACCGCAGACCAAGTTTAATCACAGCCTGTGCTCTGCACGGGGCCTCCTGGCATGAGCCACCAAGCAACCTGTAGATGGCCGCAACCAGCGCTGGGCTTGGAGGTGTTTGGGAGCGGCTAAGCTGAGAACCAAGGCCTGCTGCCGCTGGTGCTGGGCTTGGGGCTGCTTGGCAAGGGATACAGGGCATGCAGAGCTTAGATGCTGCTTGTTTGGGTTTAGTGAACCTTTGAGATAATTTAGGAGAATCTGCAGCAGGAGCCAAGAAAAGCCGTTTCTATAGAAAAGCCATTGGAAGTGGCTTGAGTGGGCTCACATGTTGGGTGGAGTATGGCCTCAGGGAATTACCAGGGCAGGGCGAATGGTGTTAGCCAGGTTGCGGAGGACGCCTGGACAGGAAGGGCTCAATGAAGGAACAATACTGTCCACCAGCACTTCTGTCTGGGAGTAAGCTGCCCCTTCAGTCCTCGCCCTGAAACCAGATAATTCGGATCCTCCCTGTATGTTTCTGTCCCAGTGCTAGAGCTCAGAGTGAGTGAGTTCATCAGTGAGTAAGACCATGTATGGGCCCTTTAAAGGGAACTCTTGGGACTCCAGCTGCCCTCTGTTTCACTCAGCCAAAGTCTCTGCTGGTTTTCACAGCTGGAAGATGTGGAGATTTCTTTTCCTGGTAGTGGAACTCTGGGCTGGGGATCTTGGTGTGGGTCTTGGAGCCCTTGCTTCTCAGGGAGGACCTCCAAAGCTGAGATATTTCTCCTGATTTTTAACTACCACACATGGTGTGGGACCAGCTCGTCCCGTGTCTCTGTCCCTCCTACCAGTCTTGTGTTGGCTTCTTATGTATATACTTAGTTATAGGACTTCTGTTCAGTTAGACTTAAGGAGATTCTCATGATGGTTGTTCTGTAGTTTGGTTGTAATTTTGATGTGGTCATGAGAGGAGGCAAACACTGTGTTTACCTACTTTACCATCTTGACAGGAAGTCCTATGTAGTCATGTTTTGTTATCAATAGACTTGGCTCTAAGTTTAATAAAAATATATTATTTATTAGAATGCATTTTTTGGTATTCTCCCAGAATGACTAAAATGTTATTAATGGAAAATAATGACACATTTTTTACATTTGATATTTAGGACATTTTTTACTTAACAGATAAAGATCATAGAGTCTTAGTACCAATTTTTTAATACCTATTACATACATTTAATCCTTTTTTATATGGTAGAAATAGTAACTATCTTTTCAACAATAAAATGAGATAAGTGCATGTTTTCACAAAAAAGAAAATTGATTTCTTAGCTCCTACTTTTGAAATGTTAAACAGCAACAATAGAAAGATAATGCCATCTATTTAGAGGTTTAACAAACTCTGTTTTGTTAAATCAGAATGTGGAGACAGTTCTGTAAATGAGAGGATCTAATCAATCTTAGGATTTTAAGGCACTGAACATGAAGAGTGACAGCATTAATAAAATAGTTTAGTTCTTCTGTAGTAGTATTATGTAGTGACATAGTTGCAAAAATAGCAGACCAATTAAATTGAACAACTTAAAATTTTGGCAAAGACAAAAGAAAGATTGTTTTTTACATACTTTGATTATTAAAAATATTCAAACATCACAGTATATAGAATAATAAATTATGTGGATACTTGTGGCAAAATTCTAATTGTGGATTATAGTTTATAGCTATATCATAGAGAAGATACACTAGACTAAAAGTTTTAGACTTGGTTCTAGCAATAGGTATGTCGTTTGGGGGTTTTATAATGTTTCTAGCCATCAAATTCTTTACTTATCCATGGATAGAAAGAGTTGAAGATTTATGATTTGCTATCATTTTTTTCTGAGGCATATACTTGCATATTCTTGTTATTCACATTGATTCAATAAAGCACTGAATCTGGGCAAGGGCATTTTAGATTTTTTCAGGATGGGAAATTATAATTTTAAAAAGAACCTCCCAATTTCTGATTCTGTTTTGTCTGTTTCCTACAGGTCCATTCTCTGTCTCTTCTCAACATCCCCCTCCCCATACATACACAAATTCAGTAAACACTGGACTATGTATAAATGATATATACAGTCTCCTTCAGTGCCAAAATATTCCGGATAAATTTAGCATTTGAAATGAATAAAGTGGAACAAAATATCCCACAAAACCAAGGGGAAGGAAATCAGCAGAAGACTCAGAGGCATACCTGTGAAAATCCAAGAAGAATTTTAAGCTAAAAAGATCATTTGAAAAAATTCTTTGACATCTAATACATGGATTCTTTGTATGGGAGAACTCTATGTAAAAAGAACAAACAATGATTAAGTGACAGTAAGGTAAAACAAATAGATGACAAAGTAATTAATAATATGAGAACTATGTTAGTTTTATATTTCTGCTGTAAAAAGCTACCTTAAATTTAATGACTAAAACAACACAAATTCATTATCTTATAGTTCCATAGTTCAGAAGTTTGACATGGGTCTTACTGAGATGGAATCATGATATTGGCAGGGCTGCCTTCCTTTCTGGAAGCTCTGAGAGACAATCTGGTTCCTTGCCTTTTTCAGCATCTGGAGGCTGCTCACATTCCTTGGTTTATGGCTTCCATTCTCCATCTTCAAAGCCAGCAACATTGCATCTCTGTGACTATTCTTTTGTAGTCAAATCTCCTTCAGATTACAGCTAGGAAAAGTCATCCATTTTTAAAGAGCCACCTGGATAATCCAGGATGATCTCTCCATTTCAAGGTTCTTCATTTAATCACATCTGCAAAGTCTCTTTTGCCATATAAAGTAACATGTTCACAAGTTCTGGGAATTAGGACTTGGACATCTTTGGTGGGGGTGTTATTCTGCCTACCACAATGTCATATTAAAATCCATATTTGATGCAGTAAAGAAAATTGATATTACTGTAGAAAATTTAATTGATTTGGAGAATAGACTTGAAAAATTCTTCTAGCTAAAGTACTGGATTTATGAAAAGAAGATGGCATATGGAGAAAAAAGAATGAAATCCACTATAAGAATATTTGGAGTTTCTAAAAAAGAGACTATAATATAGATAATTGTTTCTAAAGAAGAAAACAGTGCATTTGAAGGAAAAGTAATAAATGAAGAGTTAATGTGAAATAAAACTTTTCTGAGCTGAAAAAGACCTGTGAATGCAGAAAGGGCTTTTTTTATGTAAGATGTGACAACTCAAAGAGACAATACCAAAAAAAAATTAAATTATGATGATAAAGAAAATTTTTTTTTTATATATCTAGAGAGAAAAATACCATATTACTATGAGGAAACAAAAATTAGGCTGGTCTCAGAATTCTTTTCTGTAGCATTAAATACCAGACGACAACAGAGCAATGTTTTTATAGTTTAACTTTTTTTTATGCAGTTCATGTTTCTTGTGTGACAGCAATAGTAAATGACTCCTAAGTATATAAGGTACTCTAAACTATATCCTGTTTGCTTTTGGAGGAACAACCAACCAAACAAACAAGAAATTAAGATATACAACAGTGATTAAAAGATGATACAATATAAACATAAAAGCCATGGTATATATATTTAAACTGATGGTGTATCCTAGAGTCCTATAATACAGAGATGGCTTTAAATAATTATGTTAAATACAGTTAAAAATTGACTACAAATGTAATAAACTGCTTTCAAGAGAAGATATGTAATATAAAAATTCAATAACAATAATCTAGATTTAAGTAAACTTTTGCAATCTTCTGATTTATTTATGCCAAAGATGAAATCTGGTAATTCAAGAATAAGAATGATTTAAAAATAAACCTAAACCATTGGTTGGCAAACTGTCACCCATTGCCTGTTGAAATCTGGCTCACTTACTGTTTCTGTATAACCCAGGAACTAAGAATAGTTTTTCCACTTTTAAAAAATAGTTGAAAAAACTAAAACAATATTTTATGATGTGAAAATTATATGAAATTCAAATTTTATTGTTTAACAATAAAGTTTTATTGGAACACAGTTACACTCATTTTTTTGCATATTTCTCTTTGGCTGCTTTTGCACTGAAACAACTGTGTTGAGTAGTTGCAATAGAGATGCAAATTCGATGCTCTAATTGCTTTGCACTGCTTTTGATAGCACTACAAATCCACAGTAACACTGTTATAACTTGATTTTACTTTTTGACCCAAAAAGCCTACAGTATTTATGATTTGGCCCTTACAGAAAAGTTTGCAACTCCTGACTCAGACTAAAATTTAGTGTATAGCACTGAACTCTTCTTTTTCAGTTCAAGGGACACAAATATACTCAATTATTGCCCTTCAGTGTTCTGCTTACCCCAGTGTCTCTTTGGTCTCATGTGGACTGGGGATAAAAACAAGACTCTATTATTCTTTACATTTAGTAACCCATTTTTTTTTCCATCTTTGCCTTAAATGAAAGAAAATGTATGTAAAGTTTTTAGAATTTTATTTTCAAAGGCAAAAATCAGTTAATATTGCATTATTATAAGAAATAATGAATACCTTACCATCATATGCCAAAATTCTGTGTGCTTATAGAATTAAGCATGTACACTGTGTAATATGTGAGTTATATGTCAATCACATAAGCAGCAAAGGTTGGTTTGGTATGTATCGATGAATTTTAAAAAAAGGGAAATAGCATTGAAATGAAATCTTGAAGGATGCTCCTGATTTCAAGGTAGATAGAGCTGGGATTAAGATAACATCAAAACAAGAACAAGATTTGAAAGCCACAAAGCTACCCATAAGACCATGTGGTTGGGAAATGAAAGAAGTTCAGTGGCTGGAACATAATTTAGAGAGAAGTGGCTGGGGTTGAGGCAATAAAGTCCTGCTGACAGGCTGATATATCATGCAAAACAATTTTCATCTTGTAGCAATGAGAATTCATTTTAGGTTTCTAACTGTAGAATATCATGATCAGATTTATATTTTAGAATAATGATTCTTAACTGTTTTTGAATATAGCACGTCCTAAAATTCTTTAATGCTATGACTATACTTTTTCAGAACAAAAGTTGCCTTGGGTTATATCCACTTATGTCTTATTTATAACAAATTTTTCTTTGAAGGAGAATCTGTATACAATTCTCTACTTACCCTAGAAACTTAGATGATCAGGCTGTTAAATAACAAATAATTTTCATTTATTTTTTTATTTAAAAAATTTATTTTCAATTAGAGTTGACATTCAATATTACTTTATATTAGTTTCAGGTGTACAGCGTAGTGGTTAGACATTTATATAATTTACAAAGCGATCCCCTCCTCCCCCCAATTACTCTAGTATCCATCTGGCACTGTACATACTTACTAAAATATTATTGATAATATCACCTATGCTGTACTTTACACCCTGGTGACTATTTCATAACAACCAGTTTGTACTTAATCCCTACACCTCTTTTACCAAGGCTCCCAACCCTCTTTTCGTCTGACAATCATCAGTTTGTTCTCTATGAGTCTGCTTCTATTTTGTTTGTTTATTTTGTTCTTTAATTCCACATATGAATGAGATCATCTGGTGTTTGTCTTTGACTTATTTCACTTAGTGTATACATTCTAGGTCCATCTAGGTTGTCACAAATGGTATAATTTCATTTTTTTAATGACTGATTAATATTCTATTGTATGTTCCATTTACCACAACTTCTTTATCCAATCATCTATTGATAGCTGCTTAGACTACTTCTATATATAGGCTATTGTAAATAGCACTGAAATGAACATGGGAGTGCATATATCTTTTCAAACTAGTGGGTTTTTTTTTTTGTCGTTTGTTTGTTTTTTTATTAAATACTCAGAAGTATAATTACTGGTTCATAAGGTAATTCTACTTTTAATTTTTGGAGGACCCTCCAAACTTTTCCATAGTGGCTGTACCAATTTGCAATCCCACTAAAACTGTACAAGGGTTCTTTTTTCTCCCTATCTTTGCTAACACTTGTTGTTTTTGATTTGTTGATGACAGCCATTCCAACAGGTGTGAGGTGATATATTATTGTGGTTTTAATTTGCATTTCTCTAATGATTAGTGACCTTGAGCATCTTTTCATATGTCTATTAGCCATCCCTATGTCCTCTTTGAAGAAATGTTTATTCAGGTCTTCTGCCCATTTTTTTAAATTGGATTGTTTGTTTTTTGGTGTTGATTTGTATGCATTTTTTTATAAATTTTGGATAACAACCTCTTCTCAGATATATGGCAGGAAAATACCATCTTTCATTCAGTAGGTCATCTTTTTGTTTGTTGATAGTTTCCCTTACTATGCAAAAACTTTTTATTTGATGTAGTTCCATTTGTTTACTTTTTCTTTTGTTTCCCTCACCTGAGGAGATATATCAGAAAAAATATTACTAAGAGCAATGCCAGATAGTTTGCTGCCTATGTATTTTCAAGGAATTTTATGATTTCAGGTCTTATATTTATTTTAGTCTGTAATTTATTTTGACTTTATTCTCTTTATTTTATTTTATTCTATTTTATTATTATTTATTTATTTATTATGGTGACATTGATTAATGAAAACCAGTAAATTTCAGGTGTATAATTTAGCAGTAAGTCATGCATCTATATATTTCTGTCACCACATATTTGACCGCTTTTACCCCTATCTACCACCCCGCTTCCCCCCCTACCCTCAGGTAACCACTAGTCTATTGTTCATGTTCATGATTCTCTGTTTGTTTGTCCTATTTGTTTGTTGTTTTTAGGTTTATAACCCACAGATAAGTGATATCATGTGGTTTTCAACTTCTGTCTGGTTTATTTTGCTTAGTATGATTTCTCAAGGTCTATCCACGTTGTCGCAAATGGCACTATTTCATCTCTTCTTATGGCTGAGTAATATTCCTTCATATATATGTACCACGGCTTTTTTATCCAATCATCTATTGTGAGACACTTTGGTTGCTTCCAAGTCCTAGCCACCATGAATAATGCTCATATGAACATGGATGTGCAAATATCTTTTCAGATATTAGTTTTCAAGTCTTTGGGGTAAATATCCAGTAGAGGGATTGCTGGATCATATGGTAGACCAATTCTTAGTTTTTGAGGAACCTCCACACTGTTTTCCATAGTGGCTGTACCAATTTGCAGCCCCAGCAGCCATGTATGAGGGTTTCTTTTTCTCTGCATCCTCTCCAACATTTGTTATTATTTGTCCTGTTGATTATAGCTATTCTAATAGGTGTGAGATGCTATCTTATTGTGGTTTTGATTTGCATTTCCCTAATAGCTAGGAATGTTGAGCATCTTTTCATATGTTTGTTGGCTATTTGTATGTCTTTTTAGGAGAAGTGTATATTAAGATCCTTTGCCTATTTTTTGATTGGATTATTTTTTGTTGTTGTTGTAGATTTGTATGAGTTCTTTGAATATTTTGGATATTAAGCCCTTATCAGAGGCTTTGCTTGCAAATATATTTTCCTATTCAGATGGTTATTTCTTTACCTTGTTGACAGTTTCTTTTGCTGTGCAGAATCTTTTTAGTTTGGTGTAGTCCCATTCATTTATTTTTGCTTTTACTTCCCTTGCCTTTGAGGTCAAATTCATAAAATCCTCTACAAGTCCCAGGTCCTTGAGTTTAGTTCCTATGTTTTCTTCTATGTGCTTTATTGTTTTGGGTCTTATATTCAGGTCTTTAATCCATTTTGAGTTACTTTTGGTGTATGGTGATAGACAGCAGTCTAGTTTCATTCTTTTGCAGGTAGCTTTCCAGTTTTCCCAGCACCATTTATTGAAGAGGCTTTTCTTTCTCCACTGTATGTTTTATGCTTTTTTTGTTTTTTTCCAAATAATTTGCCCATATAAACATGGGTTTATTTCTGGACTCTTGATTCTGTTCCACTGGTCTGTGTGTCTGTTTTTTCTGCTAATACCATGCCATTTTGATTATTGCTGTTTTGTAGTATAATTTGAAGTCAAGCAGAGTGATGCCTCCAGCCTCGTTTTTTTTTTTCCTCAGGATGGCTTTGGGGATTCCGGGGCTTTTGTGCTTCCATACAAATCTGATGATTTTTTGTTCTATTTCTTCAAAAACTGCCAATGGGATTTTGATGAGGAGTGCCTTAAGTTTGTATAATGCTTTAGGTAATAAGGTTATTTTAACTATGTTTATTCTTCTAATCCAAGAACACGGAATATCTTTCCATTTCTTTGTATCTTCTTCAATTTCTTTTAATAGGGTCTTATAGTTTTCATTATATAGGTCCTTCACATGTTTCATTAGTTTTATTCCTAAGTATTCTTTTTGTTGCAATTGCAAAAGGAATTATTTTTCCTCTTCTTTTTCTGAAACTTCATTATTAGTGTATAGCAATGCTATGGATTTTTGAACATTGATTTTGTATGCAGAAACTTTACTGTATTAGCTTATTGTTTCTAGTAGTCTTGTGGAGTCCTTAGGGTTATATAGAGATGTCATACGCAAATAGTGACAAAATTAGGGATGCAAGAGGAAAAATTATGACAGACACCACAGAAATACAAAGGATAATCCAAGAATATTATGAAAAAGGATATAACACCAAATTTACTAACTAGAAGAAATGGATAAGAACTTAGAAAGATACAACCTTCCCAGACTGAATAAAGAAGAAATGGAAAATCTAAATAGACCAATCAGCAGTATGGAAATTGGATGCATATTTGCATGCCTTTTATATCTTTCTTTTGTCTGATTGCACTTGCTAGGACTTCCAATGTTATATTGAATAATAGTGGCAATAGTGGACAGCCTTGCCTTGTTCCTGATCTTAGAGGAAAGGTTTTTAGTTTTTCACCATTAAGTATAATGTTGGCTGAGGGTTTGTCAAAAATGGTCTTCATAATGTTTCTCTCTATACCAATTTTGTTAAGAATTTTGATCATAAAGGGATGCTATATCTTGTCAAATCTTTTTCTGTTGATATGATCATATGATTCTTATTTTTTAATTTGTTTATGTGGTATATCACATTAATAGATTTGCATAAGGCGACCATCCTTGTGCTCCTGGGAAGAAGCCCTCTTGATCATTATGTATAATCTTTTAAATATGTCGCTGTATTTGGTTCGCTCTTATCTTATTTAGGATTTTTGCATCTATGTTCATGAGAGACATTGGTCTGTAGTTTTCTTTTTCTGTTATCTTTACCAAGTTTTGGTATCAGAGTAATATAAGCCTCATAAAATGAGTTGGGAAGTATTGCCTCCTCTTCTATTTTTTGGAAGAGTTTGAGAATAGATATTAAATCTTCTTTGAATATTTGGTAGAATTCACTGGTGAAGCCATCTGGTGCTAGACTTTTACTTTTTGATGGTTTTTGATGATTGTTTCAATTTCCGTACTGCTGATCAGTCTATTTAGATTTTCCAGTTCTTGATTCAGTCTAGGAAGATTGTATTTTTCTAAGTACTAGTTCATTTCTTCTAGGTTACTAAATTTGGTGTTATATAATTTTTCCTAGTATTCTTGCTTGATCCTTTGTATTTTTGCAGTTTGTCATTATTTCTCCTCTTTCATCCCTGATTTTGTTTGTGTCCTTTCTCTTTTTTCTTTAGTGAGTCTAGCCAGGGTTTTTTCAATTTTATTAATCTTCTCAAAGAAACAGCTCTTTGTTTCATTTATTTTTTCTGTTTTTGTTTTGTTTTGTTTTCAATTTCATTTATTTCTGCTCTAAAGATACTATCTCATTGTGGTTTTGATTTTTCATTTCTCTGGTATTAGTGATGTAGAGCATTTTTTCATATGCTTGTTGGTCATTCATATATCTCCTTTGAAGGAATGTCCATTCAAGTCCTTTGCCTATTTTTTAATTGGGTAATTTGGATTTTTGTTGTTGAGTTCTAAGAGTTGTTTATGTATTCTGGTTAGTAACCCTTTATCAGTTTTATGATTTGCAAATATATTCTCCCATTCTGTAGTTTGCCTTTTCATTGTGTTGATTATGTCCTTTGATACACACAAACTTCAAGTCTATAAAACTTGAGCTGCAATTCTTCCTCTCATCTTTGGCCCATAGTTTCAGCCTAAGGACCTTAACTTCTTTCCCCTAAATAAGTGGTATTCCTATCTCACTGCTTCTTTGATAATTCATATCTCAGTATAGAACTCTAAGTTCTTACAGCTAGAATAGATCTTAGACATCTCATCTAATCTCATTTTATTAATGAACAAACTGGGGTCCACTCTTAACAACAGACCTGGATCTAAAATGTGAATCTTCGCCCTCTCTATCCTGTGCTCTATTTCACCAGCATTGTGATTCAACTCTACAAGTCTACTGGTTATTTTAATGAACTCCCCAGGAAACATAACATATTATAGGAAAAGACAACCAAGCTATTAAGAGGGAATTTTTCTTCCATTGAAGTTCCGCTATGGGGAAATTTGCATGGGTTTGTTATATGTAATCTATTTACATATTTAAAAAGTTTTTTATATTCTAAAAGCAATTATACATATTCTGGGATCAGTAGATTGGGAGCTGACCTAGAGACCAGGATAAGCAGTATAAATCAGTGTGCTTCTCTGGATGAAGTCTAACTTGTGATCAGCACTAATTGGGAGCATAGATATTAATAAGGTTTATGTCTTCTTGGTGCATGATTCCCTTTATCATTATGAAGTGTCTCTCAGTGTATTTCTTTACCTTTTTTATTTTGAAGTCTGGTTCATCTGATATTAGTACTGCTACTTCCACTTTTCTCTGAATGTCATTTGCTTGAAATATTTTCAACCCATTCACTCTGAGTCTATATTCTTCTTTGCAACCGAGATGTGTCTCCTGGAGGCAGCGTATGGTTGGGTTTTGTTATCTTATCCAATCTGCTACTCTGTGCCTTTTTATTGGTGACTTCAGTTTATGTTTAGGGTGATTATTGAAATATGAGGTTTTCCTATAATCATTTTATATTTTGCTTTCTGGTAACTTGGTGTTTCCATTGTTTCCTTCTCCTTGTCTTTTTTTTTTTTTTTTAATTTTTGGCTTTTGTGGATTTTTCTTCTGGTCTTTTTTGTTTTATGTTATATACTTCAGTTCTGAATCTTTGACATGTGGTTACCATTACGAGTAGTATATAGAGGATAGTTTTATATATATATATATGTATATAGTAGTCCATTTTTTTCTGCTCGTGCCTTATCTCCATTCCCCTTTGTGGATATGGATCTTTGAATCTTTCCCTTTTTTGTTATTGTTGTCTCAGTTTGTTCCTATGTATGCTGAATGTTCATTACTATCTTGCTATAGCAAATCTCTTCTTATTGTTTAAGCTTATAATGCCCTGTTCTGTGTTTTGTCTTCTTTTTTTTTTTTTTTTTTTTTTTTGTCATTTTGTTTTAGGTGTGCTGACCCCTTTCAGTATTTTCTGAAATCCAAGCCTCATAGTGGAGAGTTCCCTCAATTTTTGAATGTCTGGAAAGGTCTTTATTTCTCCATATCTAAAGGATATATTATTCTTGGCTGGTAGTTCCTTTCACTTAATATTTTGAATATTTGATTCCACTCCTTTCTGGCTTGTAAGGTTTATGCTGAGAAGTTCAATGATAATCTAATGGGTTTTCCTTTATAGATTACCGTCTTCTTTTCCCTGGCTACTCTGAGAATTCTTTGTCTTTGATTTTTGATAATTTTAATAAAATGTGTCTTGGAGAAGGCCTTTTTGGGTTGAGATAATTGGATGTCTGTTGACTTCTTGAATTCCAAGTTCTAGTTCATTCCTTAGGTTTGGGAAATTCTCGTCCACTATTTTTCTGAAAATGCTTTTCAGTCCTTGCTCCTTTTCCTCTCCTTCGAGAAAGCCCATTATTATGTTTCCTTTCCTTATGGTATCAGCTAGTTCTTGTATTTCTGTTTCATTAGTTTTCATTCTTCTTCTTTCTGATATATTTCTAGATTTCTGTCTTCGATGTCACTGATCCTTTCTTCCATTTGGTTGACTCTACTTCTCAAGCTTATTATTTAATTTTTCATCTCTTTCAGTGTGTTCTTCATATCCAGAAATTCTATTTGGTTCTTTTTGAGGTTTTCATTCTTCTTGCTAAAACTCATTCTGCCGATCTAGTTGTCTTTTCAATTCCTGTGGTAGCTTTTATGCGCTTTTCCCTTGCTCAGACATGCTGGTATGCAGGTTGGTTGTTTTTTGTTGAGTTTTAGATGTTCTTTTTATTGTTGTTTCAAGGGGAGAAATCTGGGGACATCTCTCAGTCCGCCATGTTTCTGATGTCTGAGTTTATTCTTGTATATAGTGTAAGAAGGTGGTCCAGTTTCATTTTTTGCATGCAACAGTCCTGTTTTCCCAACACCATTTATTGACTAGACTGTCTTTACCCCATTGTATATTCTTGCCTCCTTTGTCATAGATTAAATGACCATATAGGTATGGATTTATTTCTGGGCTCTCTATTTTGTTTCATTGATCGATATGTCTATTTTTATGCCAATACCATGCTGTTTTCATTACTATAGCTTTGTTTGCTATCAGGTAGTGTGATACTTCCAAATTTGTTCTTCTTTCTCAAGATCATCATGTCTATTCTGGGTCTCTTATGGTTCCATATAAATTTTAAGATTTTTTTTCCTATTTTGTAAAAAATGTCATTGGTATTTTGTTAGGGATTGTATCGATCTATATAGATTGCTTTGGATAGTATGGCCATTTTAATGACATTGATTTTTCCTACTGATGAGCACTGTATATGCTTCCATTTATTTATATCTTCTTTAATTTTGCTTTTCAATGACTTACAATTTTCTGAGAACAAATCTTTTACCTCCTTTGTTAAATATATTCCTATACTTTTTATTCATTCATTTATTTTTTGATGCAATTATAAATGGGATTGTTTTCTTAATATCTCTGATAGTTCATCACTGGTGTATAAAAATGCAACTGATTTCTTAATATAATTTTGTAACCTGCTATTTTACAGAATTCATTTATCATCTGTAACAATTTTTTGGTGGAATCTTTAGGGTTCTCTATACATAGCATTATGTCTTCTGCAATAATGAGAGTTCTTCTTTTTTTCTTTCCAATTTAGATGCCTTTTATTTCTTTTCCTTGTCTGATCACTGTGACTAGAACTTCCAATACTATGTTGAATAAAAGTGGTTAAAGTGGACTTCTTTGTCTTGTTCCTGATCTTAGGGAAAACACTTTTAGCTTTTCCCATTGAGTGTGATCTTATCTGTGGATTTATCATATCTGGCCTTTATTACGTTGAAGTATATTTTCTCTTCCCACTTTGCTGAGAGGTTTTATTACTATTATTTTTTTATCACATATAGATGCTGGATTTTGTCAAAGGCCTTTTCTGCATCTATTGATATGATCATATAATGTTTATCTGTCAGTTTGTTAATGTAGTAAGTATATCACATTAATTGACTTGTGGATATTTACCAACTATGCCTATCAGGAATAAATCCTACTTAATCATGGTATATGATCTTTTCAATTTATTGCTGAATTCGATTTGCTAGTATTTTGTTGTGGATTTTTGTATCAGGGTTCATCAGGGATATTGGCATATAATTTTATTTTTTGAATTGTCTTTGTCTGGTTTTAGAATCAGAGTAATGGTGGCCTCATAAAATGAGCTTGGGAGGCTTTCCTCCTAAATTTTTTAGAAAAGTTTGAGAAGAACAGGTGTTAATTCTTTTTTGAAGGTTTAGTGAAATTCACCTATGAAGCTGTCCGGTCCAGGCCCTTTATTTGTTGGGAGTGTTTTGATTACTGATTCGATTTCATTAGTAGTAATTGGTTGGTTCAGATTTTCTGTTACTTCTTGACTCAGTTTCGGGAGATTGTATGTTTTTAGGAATGTATCCATTTCTTCCAGATTGTCCAATTTGTTGGCATACAATGGCTCATAGTATTTTTTTTTTTTTTAATAATCCTTTGTATTTCTGTGAATTCAGTTGTCACTTCTCTTTCATTTCTGATTTTATTTATTTATGTCCTCCATCTTTCTTGATCTATCTGTTTAAATAATTTTATCATTTCAAAGATCAAGCTCTTGATTTTATTGATCTTTTGTATTATTTTTTTGAAATGATGCAATTATTTTGTGTTTATTTTCATTCTGATCTTTATTATCTTTTCTTCTCACTTTGGGCCTTTTTGTTGTACTTTTCTAGTTCATTTAGCTAGATTAGGGTTAGATTGTTTATTTGAAATTTTTTTGTTTCTTGAGATAGGCCTCTATTGCTCTGAATTTCTTTCTTAGGACTGTTTTCCTGTGTCCCATATATTTTGAGTAGTTGTGTTTTCATTTTTCTCAAGATATCTTTTGATTTCTTCATGATCTCATTGTTAACTCATTCATAGTTTAGTAGCATGTTATTTAGCCTCCATGTGTAGTGTATTTTTTCATTTTTTTCTTTGTAATTGATTATTAGCATTATACCATTGTAGTCTGAGAAGACACTTAATATGATTTCAAACTTCTTAAATTTACTGAGTATTGTTTCATGGCGAAACATGTGTTTTATCTTGGGAATTGTTCTATGGGCACTTGAAAAGAATGTATATTCTGCTGCTTTGGAGTAAAACACTCTTAAAATATCAATTAAATCTATCTGATCTAGTGTGTAATTTATGGCTACTGTTTCCTTGTTGATTTCCTGTCTGGAAGATCTGTCCATTGATGTCAATGGGGTGTTAACGTACTCTGCAATGACTGTATTACTGGCGATCTCTACCTTTATATTGGTCAGTATTTGCTTTTGCTTTTGTATATATATGTGTGTGTGTGTGTGTATGTGTGTGTGTATTCATATGTTGGGTGCATAAATGTTTATTAGAGTTATATCTTCTTGTTGGATTGATCCCTTTATCACTATAATGCCCTTCTTTGTCCCTTATAGTCTTTATATTATAGCTTTTTTTAAACCTCTTTCCCAGTTAAGAAAAAAAAAGTGCAGCTCTCTGCCAATGTTAATTTAACATTACACGTAGGAATGCTACATTTTCTAGAATTTGACATTTTCGGCAATCGAGAATTACTATATTTTGTAAATGGAAATACCACTACTAAACACAGAATATTGTAAATAGAATAATGTCATTTGTTTCCGATGACTATTGATATACTACAGTGATGTGAAAATAATAATAAAAGTGAGATATTTCCTGGCAAATTTTGGGGTAAGGTTAGGACTGTAATCTGTGAATTATCTTGGGGTAAACATTGCAGCCATAAGCGCCACTGGTGTGTATTCTTGGGGCCAATGGGAAATGGGTTAAAGTCTATTTTGTCTGATATATGTATCGCTACCCCAGCTTTTTATTTTCATTTCCACTTTCATGAAATATCTTTTCCCATCCCTTTACTTTCAGCCTGTGTGTGTCTTCCATTAGAAATGGGTCTTTTGTAGACAATATGTGTCTGGGTCTTGTTTTTTTATCCATTCGTCTACTGTATGTTGTTTGATTGGAACATTTGATCCAATTTAATCACTACATTTAAAGTGATTATTGATAGGTACATAGTTATTGCTACTTTGTTTTTCATATTTATGTTATTTTTTCTTCCCCTTCTTCTTCAAGGAGTTTCTTCAAAATTTCTTGCAATACTAGCTTGGTAGTGGTGCATTCTTTTAGCTTCGTCCTATATGGGAAGCTCTTTATCTCACCTTCAGTTTTAATTGATAGCCTTTCTGAGTAGAATAGTCTTGATTGTAGGTCCTTGCTTTTCATCATTTGGAATATTTCATGCCCATCCATTCTGGCCTCCAAAGTTTCTGTTGAGAAATCAGCTGACAGTCTTATGGAGTCCCATTGTAAGTAACTAGCTGCCTTTCTCTTGCTGTTTTTAGAATTCTCTCTTTTTCTTTAATCTTTGGCATTTTAATTATGATGTGTCTTGGTGTGGGCCTCTAAAGAGGCTCATCTTGTTTGGGACTCTGTGCTTCCTGGGCTTGTATGTCTGTTTTCTTTGACAGGTTAGGAAAGTTTGCTGTCATAAGTTTTTTCAAATAGATTCTCAGTCTTGTTCTCTTTCTTCTCCTTCTGATACCCCTATGATGTAAATGTTGTTATGCTTGATGTCCCAGGGGACCCTTAAACCATCCTAAATTTTTTTCTTTTTTTTTTCTCTTCTGATTCGATGTGTTCTGCTACTTTGTCTTCCATATCTCTGATTTAGTCCTCTCTCGCTTAATTTACTGTTGATTCCTTTTAGAGCATTCTTCATTTTAGTTACTGTAGTCTTCATTTCTGACTGGTTCTTTTTTATGTTCTCTATTTTTATTTTTATTTTTTTTTTAATGCTTACTACCTCTTTGTTGAAATTCTTGCTAAGATGATCTGTTCTTCCTCTAAGTTCATCAGGCATCCTTATAACCAGTGTTTGAACTCTGTATCTGTAGGTTGATTGCTTCCATTTCATTTTTTTCTTCTATTCTTTCATTTGAGACATGTCTCTCTGTTTTTTTCATTTTGGCTTTCTCTCTGTGTTTTTATGTATTAGGTAGATCTGCTGTGTCTCCTAGTCTTAGCTGGGTAGCCTTATGTAGTAGGTGTCCTAGTGGCCCAGTGGCATAGTCTCTCTTATCACCTGTATTAGGTGTTCCAGGAGTGACCCTTGTGTGGTTGCGTATGCCTTACTGTTGTAGTTGAGCCTTGGTTGCTGTTGACACCTCAGTAAGTAAGTTTGACACTCTTACTGACTGGCCGTGAGGCTTGTCCATGCCCACAGCATTGGAACTGCTGTGTGATGACCCCACAGAGTGGGCTTTACTCCAGTGGGCTTGTGTGCCTGTTGAGACCACCTTTTGTGTGTGCTGCTTATGGGGCTAATCAGGTGATTGATAATCTGTTGAGGTATAAGGACAGCCTCCCTGTGTGTTGGTTTTAGAGCACTTTAGGATGGGCTTCTGTGTAGGCCAAGGTGTGCCGCTGCCAGTGACTGGCTTGGAGCTACCTGGTAGGTGTTACAAAGCTATTCATGTTTATTTGCTGCCTGAGCTGGACCTGGAGGCATGTGGGAGAGGCCATGCAGTTAACTGAGGTCATTTGCCACCAGTACCTGACATGGGTCAGCTAACAAAAGGCTCAGAGTACTCCCCAGACCTGAAGCTGCTTGTCCACTGTCAGTAAGGCTCAGCAGCTGAATGAGCCCCAGGGTGTACCAGATTTGGATGAAGCGGAGTCTTAGAGAGTTACCATGGTAGATCAAGTCCTTTTTCCCAGATTAGTGCAGATTGTTGCCAGTGCCAAGCCTGTGGCTACTCGCAAACATCTCCCTCACAGTGAGGCAAACCTCTGCCTGCCTCTGGCCTGTAGACCGCCTGCGATTTATTGAAGAAATACAGCAGCACTGCCTAGGCTTGCCCATCACTGAGGTACATGAGCTGAGACCTATTGATTGCTGTTGAACATGCCTCCTGCTGAGAGCACAGTGTGGGACTGGTTGCTTAGTAAGGGAATTGCCTTAAGCATTTTGCAAGTTGTGTGGGATCTCCAGGATAGAGAGACTGGATTTCACTAGGCCAATACACATTCAGTTTTGACCTTGTGTTTGTGTGGGTGGAGGGGCTCAACAGAGGCAAGATGGTGCTCACCTGCGGGCTACATCAGAAGAGGGCTTAACAGGTGGGGCAATGGTGGCTGTCCCTCCAGTCCTTGCTCTGAAGCTACACGTCTTAGTCTTTTCCTGCATTTCTATGGTATCTCCTAAGCTGCTGTACTTTTGCTAGAGTCCAGTGTTAGGAGCTGCAAGCAATTGAGTCAGTATGAGGGCTTTTAAAAGAGGGCATATTGGTTTCCAGCTACTTTCTGTTTTACCTGGACAGCTGGAATCCCCACTGATTTTCACAGCCAGATTTTTTGGGGACTCTTATTCCTGGCACTGGAACTTTGAGCTGGGAAGTCCTGGAATGAAGCTAGGGCCCCTCGCTCCTCCAGGGGGACCTCCACAGCAAAGATATATCTCTGGATGCTCAACTACCACATGTGAGTGTGGGACCAGCCCTGTTTGTGTTTCCGCCCATCTTACAAGTCTCAATGTAGTCTCCTATTTATATCTCCAGTTATAGGAGTTCTGCTCAGCTAGTCTTCAGATCATTCTCCAGGTTGACTGTTTCATAATTTAGTTGTAATTTTAATGCAGTCATGAGAGGAGGCATGCACACCGTTTACATCTTGACTAGACCCTGAAGTAATTTTAAATTTTCAAAGGTTTAAGGAGTTATCCACAATGTAAAAGAATAATCTATCTGGGTTTTGTGTAGAGAGAACTGTTTTAGAACCAAACATAATGTGTAGGTTTACACACTGTACCACTTTTACATGTGGCTTATTAAAACTTTATGAAAACTCAAGATGATGGAAGTTTAGTTGTTATAGACTACTTGAGCATACTTGAATTTTCTTTCCTTAGGTGTTAAAAAAGCAACGTTTAAATTAATGTTTATCATTTCTTTTAAAAAAATTAACATACTTGTTTTGAATGCCCATATTGACTAAAATCATATTCTATTTTAAATCTTGGTTTAGGTACATAGTGAAAGTAGTTTCCTATATAGATTTTATCTCAAATTTATGTAAACCTTTATATTTGACACATTATTTTCTTAAAAATGATCTCATTTCATCCTTATAGTAATCTCTGCAATATATATATATGTATGTATATATACATATATATGGATTATATATATACATATATATGTATTATATATGTATATATACATATATATATATATACACACATATATACATATATATGGCTTATATATATATATTTTTTTCCTTTTTTTTTCCATTTTACAGAGAGAAAGCCTATGTCCCAGCTGGATGATCTGAACACATTCTTCCTTGTAGAGAAAATTGTGTAAGCTCTGTGATTAGATAGATTTGAGTTCAAATTGGTATTCTTTTTTCTTGTTATCTGTACATACTTGGAAAAACACTTAAATATTAGGCAATTTAGTTTTTCCAGTTAGGTTTCATTATAGACAGAACATATTACTTTTATAATTTTAAACTTCCAAGACACACTGGGCCAAATATTTTAGATAAGGACTGTAGACCTATATTATTACGACCCTCTTAATAATAGGCTTATTGAAACGTAATTTGCAACCATAAAATTTATCACTTTAAAGTGTACAATTCAATGGTTTTTAGTATATTCACCGACTTGTGCAGTCATCACCACAATCTAATTTTAGAATATGTTCATCACCTCAGAAAGAAACCCCACACCCATTATCAGTCACTCCCCATCTCTTCTGCCCCAACCCTTACTTAGCCTTAAGCAACCGTTAATCTATTTTATATCTCTATAGATATTCCCATTCTGAACATTTCATATAAAGAGACTATAAGAATGATGCATTAATTTGACTTTTGTGACTGGCTTCTTTCACTTAGCATAATGTTTTCAAGGTTAATCCATGTCGTAATGTGTATCAATATTTCATTCTTTTTTATAGCTGAATAATATTTCATTATGTAAATATACCATAAATTTTTATCTATTCATCATGGATTTTTCTCACTTTTTGGCTATAAACATAATGCTGTTATGAACATTTGTGTACAAGTTTTTATGTGGACATGTTTCCGTTTACCTTGGGTGTATACCTAGGAGTGGGATTGCTGGGTCATATTGTCATTCTATGTTTGTATTTTTTAAGGACTTGCCGAACTGTTTTCCAAAATGGTTGCACCATTTTACTTTCCCACCAGCTATGTATGAAAGTTCTAGTTTCTCCACATCCTTGCCAACCACTCATGGCGGTTTTGATTTGAATTTGCCTAATGACTGATGATGTTGAATATCTTTTTATGTACTTATTGGCAATTCGTATTTCTGTTCAGATTCTTTCCCCATATTTTTCATTGTGTTATTTGTATTTTACTATTGAGTTTTAAGTGTTCTTCATATATTCTGGGTATAAGATCCTTATCAGATATATGATTTGCAAATACTTTCTCCCATTCTGTGGTTTGTCTTTTCACTTTGTTATATATGTTTATTTTCTTCTTCACTGATGAAATTCAATTTATCTATTTTTAAATTTTATTACTTATGCTTTGGTGTTGTATGTAAGAAACTATTGCCTAACCTAAGGTTATGAAGTTTTACTCCTATATTTTCTTCTAAGCATTTTATAGTCTCAACCTTTGCATTTAGGTCTATGATTCTTTGAGTTGATTTTTTTAGTTAATTTTTGTATATAGTGTGAAGAAGGAGTTCGATTTTATTCTTTTGCAGCACCATTTTGAAAAGAAGACTATATTTTCATATTATGATACTTGACCTGGATTATTATCACTATTTACAAATAGCCTACAAATTGTAAGCTGATTTTTAATGATATGATTTGAATTAGTGAAACTTTTGTTTTCAAATATTTGGAGTTAAATTTTGAGTTGGTATTATTATTATTATTATTGGACAGTGTTTGGAACTATTTAAATTTGATACTGTTATCTAAGTGAGAACAATTGTAGCATAAAACTAGAAATAAGTTCAGTGGCTGGCACATAATAGTTATTTAGTAAATATTTACCAAACAAAAATTAATAAATCATACATTATTTGATTGTTTTCCTTGTTGCTTTTAAATGAGCATTTTGTTTAGAAATTAATATATTCTGAAAAGTATATGGTTGAATAAATGTAATTATTTTTATAGGTCAACTCTTTAAGTTGTAATAACAGGAAATAAATTCATATCAGTCTCTTTACATTCATATTGGACTCTAACATACAGTAGAAACATCTCTATTTTTCTGATATTTGCTATACAGGGAACAATTCTGAAAGTGTAATATGCAAAAATAATGTTACTATTTATTATAGTGGAAAAGGCATCTTCACTTAAATAAACTTGAGATTTTCTATTACAGAACTTCTCAGAGCCTTTTGATGAAAGTGTGTCTTGTGAAAAGAGTGGCATAGTATGCAACATTTTTCATGTTTATTTGGCCATAGAAACTTAATTGAACATAAAACAGAATTAGCAAACCAAGAAATCTTTTGGAAAATGCTACCAGAGATTTTATTTTGTGAACAATTAGGGAACTGCAGATCATTCACTTAATATTTCATATTAAATTTTGAATTCCAGTAAGAAAAAGAAACCAAGAATACTGTTTTGGTATCTGGAATTGAATTTGCCAGGAATGCAAGCACAGTTTCCTCAGTAAAGATCTTGCCTTTGGAAGCGTCTTACCCCTTGGCAGTTTTCCACAGTTCAAACTTGGCAGCATCAAGGACACAACACAAGGTGTGTTTATTTTATTTAACATTTGGCAAAGGTTTTTTGACTGGTTTATTTTCTTTCACTTTGTTTTCTTGTTTTGGTTTGTTTTTGGCAATGAAATTGGGTTCAGAATGCTCTTTTTAAGGAAGGCAGTATAGCAATGGGGAGATGATTTTTCTTTTATTATTTTGTGGTATTTGGGCAAATCCAAGTAACTTAAGCAATATCCACAGAGCTATAAGTCTTTATCTGACTTATTTGTCAGATTGTTTAGATTGTTTAGTATTATTAATCATCTACTAGGATTTGTTGCTACATTAATTACTTGATCTCTCTTGATGTTTGATACACCATGTACTTTGGTACATTACTATATTTTGGTGATTATATATTGGTTGTAATCAATATCCCAGCATAGTAAGTAATAAACAGATTAAGATACTCATAAAATATCAGTTATTCAACATTATTTAACATTAGACATAATGTTGAATAATTGATATTTTATGTGGATCTTTCTTGATTAATTGGTACATTTTTGTTTCACATGTATTGTGAGGAGAGGAAATATATCATAACATGAAAGACTATGGGCCTCCATTATATCTCTGACCTTATCTTCTACTGTCATCTTCTACCCCTCACTCAGAATTTATCAGTGTCTCCCCATTTCACTCAGGATAAAAGATAAAAGCTCTTAAACTGGCCTACATGTGTCTAAGAGATTTGGCCTCTCCTTGGTACCTCTCCAATCTCATCTCTAAGCACTCACGTGCTCAGCTATACTGGTTCCTCTGTTGTTTTTTGAACATGGCAGGCATGTTCCCATTTCAGGGTTTTTGCAGTATTCTCTCTGCTGAGTTGATATTCCCAGATATCTGCATGGACAGTTGATGTACTTTGAGATTTCATTAAAAGGTAACCTTCTAAAAGAGGTCTTACATGCTCATCATCTAAATATCCTGGCTCTGTATTTTCTACTTAGCCATTTACCACTATCTGATAAACTATATATGTTATACACATTCTTCTTGCTTATTGTCATAATTCTTCACAAGAATGTTACCTCCTGTGAGGACAGTATTTTTTGTTTGCTCTGGTTTTACTCTACATCTGGCCCTTGATGAGTGAATGAGTGAATGGATGAATGAATGAACAATTAATTTAGCATTTACCATGTCTAGGCACTGTTATAAGTGACAAGGATACAGTGATGAAATACCCAGTTCCTTCCCTCAGAAGTACAATTTAAAGGGAGATGGATAATTACAGCAGCCATCTTACTACACTGTTGTGTTATGATAAGAGTATGAATAAATACTATCATCACTTTGAGAAGAAACATTTGAATCAGACTGTGTTGGGCTCATGAAAGTCTTCCTGAAAAAGGTCACACTTTGTATTAGTTAGAATAGCCTAGGCTATGCTGTAGGAACAAACAAGACCAATTCTCAGTGTCTTAACACAAATGTTTATTTCTTACACAGACTACATATTCAAAATGAGTTTGTAGAAAAGCTCTGTGACTCAAGACATCAAAGACTTCATCTGGATCCATGATCACTGCAGCAATGGGAGCTAATTAAGCACTTGCATTTAGAGTTTCATTGGTCAAAGCGAATTGCTTGATTTCAAATAGGGCACTGTGAAGTGCAATACTGCCTTCTACCCAAGGAGAAGGAAAATTGGAAGATATGTGAGTAGAATTAATGACTGACATACCTTTCTATTGTTTTAAAGGAGTTTAAGATATCCAGGTAAAGAACTATTTGAAAGCATTTTCAGAGAAAGAAAGAGCATGGGCAAAGGCAGTAAGCTGTTATATAGTTTAATTTTAGGGAACTGCATGTAATTCAAAGTAATTGAAACATGGCATGTGTGAGGGATAAAGACAAGTGAAGAAATTGGAGGGAAGACATGAGTTAGATTAAATCAGACTATGGAAATAAAACTCCATCCTAAAGTACATTGGGAAACATTGAATGATACAATATACTTCAGGAGAATTTCTTGATTAAATTTTATTTGTGAGAGATTATTCTGCAGGCAAGGTGGGGGATGGTTTTGAGCGGAAGAAGATTGGAGACAGAAAGACCTATAATAATGCTAATGCAGTAAGGCCAATGAGACCCCCATCCCCTCCTCCAAAAGAGGGCAATGACAGAAGAGATAGAAAAGAAGGGAAACAAAAGATAAATTTTTTTATGTATGGGGTGGGTTCCTGGGTAAAGAGGAAGTCTTGGCAGGAAACAGGACACTTCTTACATTGAGATCAAAGTGGAGGTACTGGTATGGACAATGTTTGTGTCTGAGCATATGTGTGTGTGTGTGTGTATTTGTGTGTGTTTGATATGTATCTAAATGTTTGTGTTGGTGTGTGTAAGAGAGTGAATTAGAAGAAGCTTTTAGATGAATGATTTGTATATAATGATCTCTATTCTCGTTGTGATGGGAGACAAGCTCATGTACTCAGACTACAATGATGATGTGTGGAAGATTCCAAGAGAGCTCTATAAGCTGGAATGATGACTGAGTCAAATGGGAGATTCTGCAGACTTGGGGCAGAGAAGTTTCTGGACAGTATTATGCCCTTGTAAAAATCAGATTACAAATTTTACTTCAAAAATTGAATTGGGAAACTCATTTGCTTTTTTCTTTACCTTTTCTAGAGTTCAGCAATAATTTTAAGATATATGCTTTAAAAGAATTTTGATTATGCTGTTTCCATTAAAGGGATTCATTAGATATAATCTAGCCCCTGCCCCAAAAGTTTGGCTAATGTGATGATTTCATAACAGAGGGAAAATTCTTAAAACTAGTGAAATAGTTGTCCAGTGCTTTTATAAAATATTTTTTTATGATAGAATTTTAAATAAAGTAGTATAATGTTACTGTCAAGTTTAATTTTCAAAAAAAAATAGAAAAGTGATTGGAATACTTAATGATATTTTTCTTAAAAAGGATTTTTGAAGGCATTGTTGGGAAAGTACTATAATTTAAAGTATATTCTAAAATTGTGTTTCTTTTTTACCATTGAGTGTTAGGCCCAAGGTTATTTTAAACATTTGGTATGCTAAATTTCTTATTGCAAATTAAACTTTTGAGACCTTGCTGACAGTACCAGTTTTATCTAATGTCAGAGTACTGCTTTAGTAGAAAGAACTGTACTGACCTGCTCAACGCATGTGGTGGATATATGAAAAATTATGATATAATAGACTCAATAGAAATAATATTAAAAGCATATAACTCTGGAAGAGAGAATAACAAAAAAAAAATGGAAAGGTTGATTTAACAAGATTCTTTACTTAGACTGGAAGATAACTTGGGACGTCTGATATAGATTAGAAACTCAGTTGTCAATTTGAAAAATAGGAACTAGTGTTTAAACTTATTTTGTTGTTATTCAGAAGCTTTTCATTTCAGAAAGTAAATATTTTTGAGTACTAATTTATATATATATATTCCAATGCTTGTTGACAAAATGACAGCATATGTAATTTGGCCTCTTAAAAATTATCCAAATATACTTTTATTGAAGCTACTTAGCTGATGATAGAATTTGGTTCGGAGACCAAATGACAGAAACTGTACAATTTATAGGTAATTAAATTAGTATAAGCTTAGTATATTATGAGACCATTCTTATACTCTAAGAACCTTAAATATAAGGGAATTCATTAACTACTTTAATGAGTTGAGGTCATCAGGTTTAGGTTGTTATTTTTGTCTAAAAAAATTATTTAGATTGTGTGTTGCTTCAACAGTGAGTAACTTATTTATTAAAACCAGCATGATGTAATGATACTAATAACATTTATTGACTACTTACTATGTGGGAAACACCACGTTAAGTAGTTCATCTGAATTAGCTATTTAATTTAACCTTTAAATTATTACTGTACCCATTTAAAAAATGGTTAAGAGCTTAGCTTGGTCAACTAAAAAGTGACAGAACCATAAAGGAAACAAGTTAAAGTAGGGAAGAGTTAACCTACCCTTTATCAATTTCATATTCTTATAGAAGATAGTTTATAGTAATATTTTAAAATTCAAAGTATTTTTAATTAACAATAATATGTATTTAATTAAGTATAATAATTAAACATAACACATAGATATTTTAAGTTAATGTAACTGTTCTGGAGAATTATGTACTCAAAAATATGTATGAGCGTCTTATCAAAGCTAAACAGGACAAATTCAAAGGTAGGGGCTTAGAGTTGTTCGTAGCCTTCTTACCACATTCATTTTTAAATGCCTTATTTGAAAGAGAATATTCTGGTTTATGTTTTTCATATTTTTTTCCTTTTAGAAAGAGGCAGATGGTATGAAAACTGGACTCCTTTATTTAAAGGGAATGGTGGTATTTATAACCAAACTTATCTCCAGCAAGATTTGTTTTTTGCAGCTGTTCCAGGTTGGGAAAAAATATTATATTAAAGCCCTGGCTTGTTTTTCTTTCTATATTTAGGGGGTAAAATCTTTAGAATGTGCAAAAACGATGTTGATTTTAAAAACGAAGGCAGTGTAAACTGTGATTTTCTTTTGCTTCTATATGTGAATTTTCTGTTTGTATGCTGTGATGATATTACTTTTTGTTTCAATGATCTATTTCCTAGATATATCACACTTGAGAAATAATTTACTCATAATTTTCATATCATCAATGTATTCTATGTGTTCTAGTAGATTTTCAGTAAGAGACTATGTTATTAAATAAACCACTTTTTAATTTTCCATTTTGATATTTTAGTTATTTTCATTCTACCCAGGGCATCTTTTTCACCTGGAAATTAACTTTCTTTGTTCTTATAGCTGTTATATACTATGATATATATATATATATATACACACACATACATATATATATTTTTTATTTTCTATTCTTTGCTTTTATTTTCAATTACAAATGATGCTGTTTTTCTCTATATGTATTTGAGAAACATTCTTTTATTATTTAATTGAAAATTAATTGTATTTTATGTTCTAACTTAATAAACCAAGCTATCTCTTTGGGCACATGATAGCGCTAGAATGAATGTCTGTGCTTGTACACACATGTAGTCTTCATACATATGTGTTTTGTATATATCCTCACACATGAACAATTTTCCACAGAGGATTATTATAATAAATATGTTGATTTATTGTGAATGAATGTGATTATTGATTTATGTAGAGATAACTTAAACAGCTTGCTTGTCAAATTAAAGCAAGCTTTACTATGTAGAGATTAGCTTCCTTAATATGAGAATATGCAAATTATGATTATGTCAGACTTGTATATTTTTCTTTTTTAATAATTGAAACCAAACTTTTATTTAAAAGTTTTTATTGTCTCTATCAGCACTCACAGTTAAATGATTTACTTTAACATCATGAAGACCAAAATATTGCTTAAATCTATAAAACTAACCATTACTAGTAGCAAACAATTTGTCTCCAGAGAGTTTCTGACTTTTTTCATTAAATTCTTTAAACTTCAACCTTCACTTCACAAAATAATTACTCTCTTTAATCACATAGAATGTGAGTAACTTTGTAGATTTTATCAGTTTGGTTTATTCCCCATCTTGCTTTATTCTTCCTTTATTCTTTATAATGATACTTACAGTTAAAAGTGTTGAGTGAAGAACATGGGGACTCTTTGTTGGTGTATGACCTCTATCTTTTTATAAGGAATACTTTCCACTCTAGTACAATTTCACAAATTATACATTTGTACAAATGTCATTCTTTTCTTGGATGTGAGTTTAGTAGAAATTTAAATGGAATTCTCAAAATTAAGAAATGAATTAATATGAAACACTTAGTGAAAGCTGCTAGCATTATATTACTCTGTACTCTCACCAGGTAACAAAGGTACTGATTTTATAAAAGGTATGAAATTGTGCTAAAAAAAATCTTGTACCTCACTATTCCTGTTTTTGTTGTTATCGCTGCATATTTTCATTGGATACTTACATGAATTAGCATTTAAGGAACATGTGGCCAGGGCTTATTTATATTCATTTTCTACTTCTTTAGCTAGGAGATCTGAAACATATGTTTCTTAAATTATTTGAAAATAATAAATGAAAATATTTTTTAGTTTATTTTAAAAAGTATTATATATTAGTTTCAGGTATACAGTATAATGGTTAGAATTTTATATAATTTATGAAGTAATTCCCCTGGTTACTCTAACACCCATTTGACTCTACACACAAACATTAGAATAATATTTACTATATACCCTATGCTATACTCTAAATCCCTGTGACTGTTTTCTCACTACCAATTTGTACTTCATCACTTCACCTTTTTCACCTAGCTTCCAAACCCCCTGCTCCTCTGGCAATCTCCAGTTTGTTCTCTGTGAATCTGTTTTCAATTAGTTTGTTTCTTTTCTTTCTTAGATTTTGCAGGAACATAATATGGTATTTATCTTTCCATAATCAAATGATATTTATCTTGCTCTATCTGACTTATTTCACTTAGCATAATACCCTCTAGGTCTTCATGCCACAGCAAATGGTAAGATTTTATTTTTTAATGGCTGAGTAATATTCCATTGTATATAAGTACTATAACTTCTTTTACAGTCATGTATTGATGGGCACATAGATTACTTCTGTATCTTGGCCATTGTGAATAAGGCTGAGGTGAACATAGGGGCGCATGGATCTTTATGAATTAGTGTTTTTATTTTCTTTGGATAAATACCCAGAAGTGCAATTGCTGAGTCAAAAGGTAGTTCTTTTTTTAAATTTTGGAGAAACTTCCAAACTGTTTTTCATAGTGGCTGTACCAATTTGCAATCCCACCAACACTGTACAAGGGTTCCCTTTTCTCCACATCTTTGTCAAGACTTGTTGTTTTTGATATATTGATGATAGCCATTCTGACAGGTGTGAGGTGATATCTTACTGTGGTTTTAATTTGCATTTCTCTAATCATTAGTGACCTCGAGCATCTTTTCATATGTCTTTTGGCCATCTGTATGTCTTCTTTGGAGAAATGTTTATTCAGGTCTTCTGCCCATTTTTTTAAATTGGATTGTTTGTTTTTTGGTGTTGACTTGTATGAATTCTTGATAAATTTTGGATAATAACCCCTTCTCAGATGTATGGCAGGCAAATATCTTCCATTCAGTAGGTTTTTTCATTTGTTGATGGTTTCTTTTGTTGTGCAAAAACTCTTTATTTGATATAGTCCCATTTGTTTACATTTTTCTTTTGTTTCCCTTACCTGAGGAGATATATCAGGGAAAAAAAAAAGTATATATAGCTAAGAGCAATGCCAGAGAGTTTGCTGCCTATGTTTTCTTCAAGGAAACATAGGAATTTTATGGTTTTAGGTCTTATATTTATTCAAATCTGCAATCCATTTTGAGTTTATTCTTGTATCTGGTGTAAGAAGGTGGACCAGTTTCATTTTTTGCATGTAACTATCCAGTTTTCCCAACACCATTTATTGAAGAGACTGTCTTTACCCATTGTACATTCTTGCCTCTTTTGTCATAGATTAAATGACCATATAGATGTGGATTTATTTCTGGGCTCTCTATTTTGTTCCATTGATTGATGTAGTTTTTATGCCAGTATCATGCTGTTTTGATTACTATAGCTTTGTTTACTATCAGGTAGTGTGATACCTCCAACTTTGTTCTTCTTTCTCAAGATTGCCATGTCTGTTTGGAGTCTTTTATATTCCATATAAATTTTAAGATTACTTGTTCCCATTTTGTAAAAATGTCATTGGTATTTTGTTAGGGATTGTATTGACTCTATAGATTGCTTTGGGTAGTATAGCCATTTTAATAATGTTGATACTTTCTACTCGTGAGCACTGTATATGTTTTCATTTATTTATATCTTCTTCAATTTCCTTTTTCAATGACATAATTTTCTGAGAACAGGTCTTTTACCTCCTTGGTTAATTTGATTCCTAGGTATTTTATTGTTTTTGATGCAATTATAAATGAGATTGTTTTCTTAATTTCTCTTTCTGATGGTTCATTATTGGGGTATAAAAATGCAACTAGCTTCTGAATACTAATTTTGAATTCTGCTCCTTTACTGAATTCATTTATCAGTTCTAACAGTTTTTTGGTGGGATCATTAGGGTTCTGTCTATAGAATATCATGTCATCTGCAAATATGACAGTTTTACTTCTTTCCAATTTGGATGCCTTTTATTTCTCTTTTTCTCTGATTACTGTAGCTAGGACTTTCTCTACTTTGTTGAATAGAAGTGGGGAAAGTGGACATCCTTGTCTCATTCCTGACCCTACAGAAAATGCTTTTAGCTTTTCCTCATTGAATATAATGTTAGCTTTAGGCTTATCGTATCTGGCCTTTATTATATTGAGGTATGTTCCCCCTATTCCCACTTTGCTGAGAATTTTAACTATTAATGATGCTGGATTTTGTTGAATGCTTTTTCTGTATCTATTGATATGATCATATGATTTTTATCCTTCAATTTTTTTATGTGGTATATTACATTAACTGACTTGTGGTTATTAAATCAACCTTGTATCCCAGGAATAAAAATCCCACTTGGTCATGTTGTATGATCTTTTTAATGTATTGCTGAATCAGGTTTGCTGACATTTTGTTGAGGATTTTTGCATCACTGTTCATCAGGGATATTGTTCTATAGTTTTCTTTTTTGATATTGTCTTTGGTTTTGGAATCAGGGTAATGGTGACTTCATTTAAAGAGTTAGGAAGTCGTCCTTCCTGTTGAATTTTTTGGAATAGCTTGAGAAGAATAGGTGTTAATTCTTCTTTGAATGTTTGGTAAATTCATCTACGAAGCCATCTGGTCCAGGATTTTTGAAAGTTTTCTTTGTGTGTGTGTGTGTGTGTGTGTGTGTGTGTGTGTGTGTGTGTGTGTGTGTATGTGTATGATTTATAATCTTAATTTTTATTTTATTTAATTTTAATTAATAATTATTTTTTATGGTGATATTGGTTAATGAAATCCGGTAAGTTAGATTTCTTTCTGTCACCACATATTTGACCCCTTTTACCCCCACCCCCTACCCTCTGGTAACCACTAGCCTATTGTCCATGTCTATGAGTCTCTGTTTTCCATTCTGTGGCTGTACAAATTTGCAGTCCCACCTGCAGTGTATGAGGAGAACCGGTAATTTTTATCAATTAAATTTTTCTTATTCCTATTATTACTGAGTTAGTATTAAACTATTGAACTACCATGAAAATGGATTCCGAAAATGCAGTATTGTTCACCCTGAAACACAGGGCAGAACATGCATATTCTTAATCTTTGGTTTTAATATGAGAGACTGTGTGAACAATGAAACACGCAGCTCTCAGAACCATGCTAACCTTTATAATTTAGAGATATAATCACCTGTTAATTTCTTTGATGCATGGTTTTGGCCCTTTTAGAATTTAATCAACCTGATTCTCTGACTTGGAAGCTAGAGGCTGGAAGTAGCATAAAATGTACAGGGAAGCCCAATTTAGGAACTTGCCCATCTCCCGACAGGAATGGGCTCACTCAGAGGGATTTCTTCCTATGGATTTTTTTATTACTCATGTAGAGCTGGAAGGAAAATAATCTGGTAGATTCTACAGCTGTGAATAGTGGGTTGAGCTTTGCATCAGATAGACTGGGGTTGGAATCCTGATTCTGTAATCATAGGCTATGTCACTTGGGAACAGTTAAAACATCTCTGTGCCTCTGTTATCTGTCTATGATATATTCTCTACTTCATGGACATGTTATAAAGGTTAAAAGAGAAAATATTTTTTAACAAATATTCCAATATGTCTAGAACATAATTCTATAATATTGCTGAAAAACAATGAGTAAAAATTATATATATATATATACATATATATATATACACACACACACACACATATATATATATATGCATTTAAAAATTTATAGATTTAAAAGCACCTTTTACACGCATTATTAAAAAGTTTCCAAAGAAGAAACAAACTCTTTTCAGAGCAATACCATGAGATGCTTTTCAATGATTCCAGGAAGTAAAACACACAAGTGATTTTGTGTGTTTAATTTTATAGAACAAGTTCGTTTTATTCAGCTAATGAGAAGGCAGAGGTATTAAGAATTTGAAAATTACTTAGCCTCACTGACCTCATTTCCCCAAACATAATTACGTTGGCAGTAAGACAAAGGAAGAAGGGTCTTTCCTGGACCTCCTGGTCCACTGAGTGTGCTAACCACTTGATATGCAACTAGGTGGTTTCACTCTCAGGGTCCCCAAGATAAATGAGCCATAGAGCAATTATGAAGTCATCTCAGGGAAGCTGAGAAGGAGGAAGCCCATTTGGACAGTGCTCTCGAGCTTTGCACTAGGTGCACACTTGAGGCAAATGGAAAACACAGCACAGCTCAGGAGAAGCCCAGAAATGAATATCAGAAGAAACACGGTAAAGTCTAACACATTTGACACAAAAATAACATTTTTTCTCATCTTTAGTGTGGATTCTCAGAGTGACTGAGGGGTGGGAATCAGAAATCAGTCTAAAAGAGGCCTTGACTTAAGAAATCTGGAGCTATTGGCTTTTATTTTTTAATCAGAAATCTCACTTTGAGTGGAAAAAGTAACTTGCTCTTAGGTAAATTCATTCACAGAATTGTGAGAAAAAGCATGTTCATACACAGAGCCAGGAAAAAGCCCCAAGACTGAGTCTCCTTCTAGAAGTTGAGGGCTGGGAATGACTAAAGAAAGAGGCTGGTAATTAATAGAGTTTATAAAGGGAAACTTACATATAAGTCACATCTTAGGTGGCTGCAAGATGAAATGGATCCCTGTACAGCTTGGCACCTGTACAGGTGCCAATGAATTATATAGGATAAAAAGGTGGGGAACAGGGGACAGTCACAGGTAATAGTAAGTGAATACTACCAGGAATGGGAAATTACATGCTTGACCAGGTCAGGACAATAACCTGTTTCAGGAACCAGCACATAAAAGGAGGTAAGGGAGGGGAGCTGATTTATGTCAGAATGAACATCAATTATGATCAGACAGTCTCTAAGGGGGGTTTGCTGAAAGCAACCTCTATTCTAGCCTGGATCCAGCTTACAGGACAGACAATGGTCACATCATAGAACAGTCTATCCTCCCCAAAGAACTTGGTTTGTGTTTTGAGTGAAGGCTACTGTTGGCTGCTTCATGAAGACGTTGAAGGGAACAGTACGATCTCAGAAACAGGTGCAGCCAGATTGTGTGTTTGGTTGTGCCTTCTGAGTCATTTCCTATGTTTCTTGTAGCTGGTTATAAGTGAACTGCGTCATTGCTCAAACATGGCACCCTGCACTCTATGTTTGAAATCTAATCTACTCAAATATTTGTCAATTGAGTTTTCTGTAACAACACTATGCTAAGTGTTGAGGGTGATGCAGAATGCGGATGAAATTCTGTCTTCGATGGATCTCACACTCTAGAGATAGTTGAATACACAGAAAGTTTTTCCTCTTTAATTTTCCTTGTCTTCTCATTTACTTATCTACACTCTAAAATTCAGAAACTTCATTTTGAGATGTATTAGATATGAATTAATTTCTTTTGGTACAAACCCATTTCTTTCCTGGATTAAATGTAATAATATATTTTGACATCTGATGGTTCCAGAAAATCAATAAAACTAGTCGATGATTAATGTTTGACTGAAAGTGAAGGGAGAGGCTTCTGGGGAGATACTCAAGTTCCAGCAAGAGTCTCAAGAGCTGAATGGAAGAAAATAACTTTTAACAACTATTTTGCTATTCACTTACAGAGAGGTAAGCGCTGACATGTCCTAAATATGTCATAATGTATTTCTTCAAGAATGACAAAATAGGTGGTGGAGGTAAGATACTTGAGAAGTCAGTGGTCAAATTTACTCCTTGAGGAGTGCTATGTAGCATTGCTAAGATGGGAAGTTTATTCCTGGTATGACAAATTTTGCTTATGGAGCAAAATTTCTTAGGTGGTTTCTTTGCATTCATCTATCTTTCATAAATTTATTTGATGAAGTGGTTTTGGTCGAATTAAACTTGATAGTGAAAGAAAGGAAAGATTGAGTTTTGGTATGTTTAAATGAGTATTATACCCATTCTTTGTGATTAAAATTTAAAGTGCCTAGCCTTAAGATGCTCTAGCTCTTGTATCCTAGAAATCAAGGTTGGAATCTCATTTTCACAAAGTGTCCTCTCAGATATAGTCTTCGAAAACTGAGCATTCTAACTACTTTGCAGAGAATAAGATTCAATTTAGTATTTTTAAGACTTTCTGGGACACAGCAGGGGAGGGAAAATGCATGAGAGAAAAGAAGCCTTTCTTAAAAGTACTAGAATGAGGATTGAAAACAGACAGACCTGCCTTCACAATTGGCAATTCAAGGCTTGATGTGTGTGTTTGTTGGCTTCTGATTCTTCTTTCAGCCTCACTCTTGGATGTACCATTTGCTAATGAGTTATTATTTTGAGTTGTCAAATTATGTACAGAATATCAGTGTCTTCAAAGTTCTAGTTCCTGCCTCTGTTTTGTTTTTTTCTTTATTATGACTTTCTGGGGACAGATTCCCTCTGTGATGGAAGATGTAGAGCAGGAGATTGGAAGGACAATGCAACCTCTGATATTTTCTTGCCTTTATTTTTTTTAAAAAAACTTAGCAAGCGAGTAATAGTTTGAAAGAAGAAGAAAGTACATGTTTAGGTGACAAGGAAAATGGATGACATTCAGCTCCCATCAGGAAACATAATGAGTCTTTCACTGAGTGAAGGTTTATCATAGATTACAGGGTATATAGTTTATGAGTCTTTGGGGTTGGGCAGTGGGTTAGGCCGGGTTCATCATTTACCAGCTGGCAGGCACTGAGCAGATTGCTTGAACTCTCTGAACCTTAATTTTCTCATCTATAAAATGGAGATACTTGCCTAACCAAGTAATTGTGAGAGTAAATTAGATAATCGTGTAAAGAACTCAGTACATTGTTTGGCACTTGATAGATGTTCAATGAATGTTAGCTCTCCTTTTCACGAGAAAGTTCAACTAAGTGATTCAGGCCAAATTGAGAAGTTGCTGTTTCATTCTCTAGGAAAAGAAAAACCAATAATGCTGCAATAATTATATCTTCTTTTGTACAAGAGAACAACTAATTCTATGTTAAGAAAGTGGGGTCCAACAATATAAGAGAATGATGAAACAATTGGGTTTTACTTTTTTTTAATCAGAGGCATTTAAAAGTCCCTCTGATGTTTCATATGCAAGTCTTCTGATGAGGTGTGGGTGTGGCGTCCTTTGAAACTTGCTAAGATGACCCCTGGGAAAAGTCATCTTTGTTCAGGGTGAAGGATGCATTTCCCATACCTCTTCCCTTCTTTTATAGAAGGCAAAATATATCTTGGAGTAACTCAACTTCCTGTTCCATTGTCAAAGGAACTCTCTGGAGAGTATGCACATACTTTTCTTCCATGGAAAGAGAGATGACCTTCAGAAGGAAAGCTGGGCATCATCATGCTACTTTCTCCAAAGGCTCACAAATAAGCGCTTTAATGGGTGGTAGTTTACATGGGTAGGAATATATAGATTTATTCATTGGCATTAATTTGCATTATTCAGAAATCCCTGGTGTCAAATTTAGAATGGTGCTAGTTTTTCTGTAGCCTATTTATTGATTAAACAATGAAAGAGGTACTAAAGTTTGTTAGAGGAATATCTATCTACCTATTTGTCACTTGTGAGAACAGACAGAAATGTTTACTTAGGTACAAAAAAATATTAATAAAAGCAATTAGTCACCCAGTGGTTGAGGTGTTAATTATATTAAAGTTGATTTTTCACTTATGCATATGTTATAGATCAAGCCATACTTGATTGTTATGTGTGTGGCACAAAGAAAACTTAATTTCTCTTAAAATACTCTGTAAAACTGACATATTGAATTCTCTCATCCATGATAATCTGAATCAATAATTTCTTTCCATATTTTAATTATTTTAAAACATTAGGACGTGTACTTCTTGATTAAGAAACAACGAGAAATCATGATGATAAATTTGTGCTCTTAAACAATATTTAAACCAAAGGCAAACACATCTTCCTCATATAGAGGGTTCTATGCTTGGACTTGACAGTCAGATGACTGCCTTCCTCATCTCTCTGAGCTTACTTTCCTGCTCTGTAGGATGACAACAGGATCTACTTTATAGATTCATTGTGATATTTAAATAAAATAAATCGTATAAAGCGCTTAACTTAATAAAAGCTAACTACATATTTTTTGTTTTAATTATAGAAAGCTAACTCATGAGTAGGATTTTTTTAGTGGTGTGGTGTCCATGAATAAACTAGAATTATGTATCCAGTTGCCATTTATGATTTAATTACTGAAATTAGAAAGTTAACCTGCCATACTTGAGCACAGCTGCACATTTTTGTCAGAAGAATCTTGCCTCAGAGTCACCCTATAAAGGAACTAGTATTTACTTATTAATACTAGTTCTCAATGTCTAAACCCCGTGAGATGGTACTTACCTCATAATGAATTTCAAAGTTCAGAATGTGTGACTTTATTATCTTGATAAAATACTCATCTGTACACTTTATAATACATGTAGAAATGTATGCTACATGAAAAAAACTTGGTCAAAAATAATTAAGCCATCTTTTGTTAGAAATAGTGATTCCTACCCTCCTCTTTAGACCAGTGAAGGCCTTGTGATGGTCTGCTAGATCTGGAGGAAAGAAAGTTCTTTGCCTACCTCCTACGGGTACTGTCAAACTGCTTAAGACATCAAGGAAGCACCATGGCAGAATAGCCATCTGTTTTCCCCATAAGGGTGGTTCTCTTCTCTTTGACCTAGTCTTTTCGATGCTTCCATTCAGGGATGGGGCATCCTGTGTGACTTTGAGAGAGCTCCTCACCTCAGCTCCTTCTTCCCTTGCTCCCTCTGGGGTAGTGCTGGGTGGAAAAAAAGCCAGCCAGAAATAAATATTCCTCAGATCTTATCATTCTTCTCTTTGATAAGAATAAATGTGCCAGTATTTTTTTTCTTTTGAATAATTTCTTATTTTTCAATTATAGTTGACATTTCTATAACATATGAAGTGATAAATCTAGTACTTATCTGACACCATACATCATTATTACAGTATTATTGACTATAGTCTCTATGCTATACTTCATATACCCATGACTATTTTGTAACTATCAATTTGTACTTCTTAATTTCTTCCCCTTTTTCACCTATTCCCCTGACCCCCTCCCATCTGGCAACCATCAAACTGTTCTCTGTTTCTATTTTGTTTGTTTATTCTGCTTTTTAGTTTCCACATATAGGTAAAATCATATGCTATCTATCTTTTCCTGTCTGACTTATTTCACTCAGCATAACGCCCTCTTGGTCCATCCATGTTGTTGGAGATGGCAAGAGTTCATTCTGTTTTGGCTGAGATAGTCTTTCATATATACATATATATACATATTGACTTCTTTATCCATTCACTTGTTGATGGATACTTAGGTTGCTTCTCTAACTTGGCTATTGTAAATAATACTGCAAGGAACATATGGATACACATGTCCCTTCAAAGTAGTGTTTTCGGTCTCTTCAGATAAATACACAGAAGTGGAATTGCTGGGTCCTTCCTTGTCTCTTATCATAGCCTTTGTTTTAATGTCTTTTTTGTCATATTGTTACTCCAGCTTTTGTTTTCTTTTTTAGGTTTTATTTTCATGAAATATCTTTTTCCAACCCTTTCCTTTCCTTTCAGTCTGTTTATGTCTTTTAATCTGAAGTGGGTCTCCTATAAGCAACATATATAAGGGTCTTGTTTTCTTATCCATTCAGACATCCTATGTCTTTTGATTGGAGCATCTAATTCATTTACATTTAAAGTGATTATTGCATTTAAAGTGATTATTGCTAGATATGTAGTTTTTGCCATTTTTTTATTTATGTTTTTGATCTTTTTTTCCTTCTTAAATAAGTCCTTTTTTTTTCTTGTTATACTGGTTTAGTGGTGATGAACTCCTTTAGTTTTATCTTGTCTGGGAAGTTCTGTATCTGTCCTTTGATTCTATGTGATAGTTTTCCTGGGTATAGTAATCTTGGTTGTAGGTCCTTGCTTTTCATCACTTTGAATATTTCATGCTAAGCCCTTTTGGCTTGCAAAGTTTCTGTGGAGAAATCAGCTAACAGTCTTATGAGAGCTCCCTTATAGGCAACTAACTGCTTTTCTTTTGCTGCTTTTAAGATTCTTCTTTTGTCATTTTAATTATGATGTGTCTTGGTGTGGGCCTGTTTGGGTTTATCTTGTTTGAGACTCTGTGCTTCCTGGGCTTATATGTCAATTTTCCTCACAAGGTTAGAGAAGTTTCCATCATTATTTCTTCAAATAGGTTTTCCAATTCCTTGCTCTCGCTCTTCTCCTTATGGTATCCCTATGATGCGAATGTTGGTATGCTTGATGTTTTCCCCAAGGCCCCTTAAACTATCCTCATTTTTTGGATTCTTCTTTTTGCTGATCTGATTGGTTGTTTTCTTCCACCTTGTCTTCCCAATTGCTGATTTGATCCTCTGCTTCAAATGATCTACTGCTTTTTTCCTCTATGTATTATTCATTTCAGTTATTGTATTCTTTATTTCTGATTAGTTCTTTTTCATGTTTTCTATCACCATTTTTATGTTTTCTATCTCTTTTGTTGAAGTTCTCATTCAGATCATTGAGCATACTTAGAACCAATGTTTTGAACAAGCATCTAGAAGATTGCTCATCTCCATTTGGTTTAGCACTTTCTCTGGAACTGTGTTTTGTTCTTCATTTGAGACACATTTCTTTGTTTCTCCATTTGGCCTCCTCCCTGTGTTTGTTTCTATATATTAGGTAGAACTGCTACATCTCCCAGTCTTGGTAGAGCAGCCTTATGTAGTAGGTGTCCTGTGCTGCCCCATGGCATTGTCTCCCTAGTCACCTGAGCAGGATATTCCAGTTATGTACCTTGTATGGGTTGTGTGTGACCTCCTGTTGTAGTTGAGCCTTGGTGGCTGTTTGCATGTCAATGAGAGGGATTGATCCTCAAGCTGATTGGTTGTAAAGACTGGCTATGACTATAGTGGAAGAGGCATTGTGCAGCGGCTGACCTTATGGAGCAGGATTTTCTTTAATAGGGCTCTAGTGCCTGTCCAGTTTGCCCTTTGGGTGTATTGTTTGTGGAGTTTTGTTTGGTTTTATTTTAGTTTGTTTGTTTTGTTTTTTTGGTTCTATATATGTGAAATTATATGGTATTTGTCTTTCTCTGACTTATTTCACTTAGCATAATACCCCCAAGATCCATTAATATTGTTGCAAATGGCAAGATTTCTTTCTTTCTTTTTTTATGGCTGAGTAGTATGCCTGTGTGTGTGTGTGTGTGTGTGTGTGTGTGTGTGTGTGTATGTGTATCAGTTTCTTTATTCATCCATGAATAGGCACCTAGGTTGTAACCCTATCTTGTCTATTGGGAACAACACCTCAGTGAACAAAGGGATGCATATATCTTTTTGAATTAATATTTTTGTTTTCTTTGGATAAATAACCAGAAATGGAAAATCTGGATGATATGGTATTTCTATCTTTAATTTTTTTTTTTGAGATAAACACATCTATACACTTTACTTTTTAAATCTTCATAAGAACACTGCAAGGTAGACAGAGTTGTCTCCATTTTCGTAGGTAAAGAAACAGACCCGAGGAGAGGGTTCTAAATAACTCTACATAGCGATTTCTCACATTACATTTTATTTTTTATTTTTTATTTCATTTTTTTAATTAAGTTTATTGGGATAACATTGATTAATACAATTATATAATTTTCAGGTGTACAATATAATTTGAGATCTTTATATTCTATTGTGTGTTTACCACCCAAAGTCCAGTTTCCTTCAGCTACCATATATTTGATCCCATTTACCCACTTCATCCTCCCCCTAACTCCCTATATTTGACCTCTTTTACCCCATCTACCTCCCCGCTCCTCCCCCACATCTTACCCTCTGGTAATCACTAGTCTATAGTCTATGTCTATGAGTCTCTGTTTGTTTGTCCTGTTCATTTGTTGCTTTTAGGTTTAAATTCCACATGTAAATGATATCATGTGACTTTCAACTTTTTCTGTCTGGCTTTTTTTGCTTAATATGATTATTTCAAGGTCCATCCATGTTGTTGCAAATGACAGTATTTTATCTCTTCTTATGGCTTTCCATGTCCTGGCCACAGTGAATAATGCTGCTATGAACATGAGTGTGTAAATATCTTTTCAGATATGAATTTTCAAGTTTTTGGGGTAAATACCCAGTAGAAGGATTGTTGGATCATATGGTAGATCAATTCTTAGTTTTCTGAGGAACCTCCATACTGTTTTCCATAGTAGTTGTACCAATTTGCAGTCCCACCATCAGCGTATGAGGGTTCCTTTTTCTCCGCATCCTCTCTAACATTTGTTATTACTTGTCCTGTTGTTTACAACTATTCTGACAAGTGTGAGATGGTATCTCATTGCAGTTTTGATTTGCATTTCCCTAATAACTAGGAATGTTGAGCATCTTTTCATATGTTTGTTGGCCATTTGTATGTCTTCTTGGGAGAAGTGCTTTTCAGGTCCTCTGCCCCTTTTTGATTGGATAGTTTTTTTGTTTTGTTTGTTTGTTATAGAGTTGTATGATATCTTTGTATATTTTGGTTATTAAGCACTTTGATTACTGATTCGATTTCGTTGGTGGTAATTGGTCAGTTCACATTTTCCATTTCTTCTTGACTCAGTCTTGAGAGATCGTATGTTTCTAGGAAAGTATCCATTTCTTCCAGATTATCAAATTTGTTGGCATATAATTGTTTGTCATATTTCCTTATAATCATTTGTATTTCTGTAGGGTATGTAGTTACTTCTCTTTCATTTCTGATTTTATTTATATAGGTCCTCTCTTTTTTTCTTGATGAGTCTGGATAAAGGTTTTTCAATTAGTTTATCTTTTAAAGAACCAGATCTTGGTTTCAATGATCTTTGTATTGTTTTTTTGAGACTCTATTTTGTTTATTTCTGCCCTGATCTTTATTATTTTCTTCTTTCTACTCACTTACAGATTTGTTTGCTGTTCATTTTCTAGTTCTTTTAAGTGTAAGGTTAGATTGTTTATTTGAGATTTTTCTTGTTTCTTGAAGTAGACCTCTATGAATATCCCTTTGTAGGACTGCTTTCACTGTGTCCCATAGATTCTGAGTCATTGTGTTTTTGTTTTCATTTGTCTCTAGGTATCTTCCGATTTCTTCCTTGATCTCATCGTTGACCCATTCATTGTTGAGTAACATGTTATTTAGCCTCTGTGTGTTTTTTTATTTTCTAATTTTTTTTCTTGTAGTTGATTTTTAGTTTCATACTTTGTGGTCAGAAAGATGCTTGATATGACTTCAGTCTTCTTAAATTTGTTGAGACATGTTTTATAGCCTAACATGTAGTCTGTCCTGCAAAATGTCCCATGTGGACATGAGAAGAATGTTTATATTCTGCTATTTTGGGGTGAAATACTCTGAAAATAGCAATTAAATTTTATCTGGTCTAGTGTGTCATTTAAGGCTACTGAATCCTTGTTGATTTTCAGTCTGGCAGATCTGTCCTTTGTTGTCATGGCATGATCATGTCTCCTACTATGAGTGTATTACTGTCAATCTCTCCCTATATGTTGGTCATTAATTGCTTTATATATGTAGATGCTCCTATGTTAGGTACATATATATTTATTAGGGTTATATCCTCTTATTATATTTATCCCTTTATCATTATGTAATGTCCTTCTTTGTCTCTCATTATAGTGTATTTTGGCTGATATAAGTATTGCTACCCCAGCCTTTTTTAAATTTTCATTTGCATGAAATATTTTTTTCATCCCTTTACTTTCAATTTGTGTGTGTCATTTGATCTGAAGTGGGTCTCTTGTAGACAGCATATGTATGGGTTTTGTTTTCTTATCCATTCAGCTATCCTATGTCTTTTGATTGAAATATTTAATCTATGTATATTTAAGATGATTATTGATAGTTACATAGATATTGCCATTTTAATATTCATATTTACGTGTTTTTCTCATTTTCCCTTAATATTTCTTGTAATATTGTCTTGTTGGTGATTAATTCCTTTAACTTTTACCTACCTGGGAAGCTCTTTACCTCACCTTTAATTTTAGTTGGTAGCCTTGCTGGGTAGAGTAGTGTAGGTTTAGGTCCTTATTTTTCATCACTTTGAATATTTCGTGCCAGTCCCTTCTGGCCTGCCTAGTTTCTTTTGAAAAAAAAAAAAAATAGCTGACATTCTTATGGGAGTACTCTTGTAAGTAACTATCTGCCTTTTCCTTGCTGCTTTTAGGATTCTCTCTTTGTCTCCAACCTTTAGAGATGATGTATCTTGATGTGGGTCTGTTTGGGTTCCTCTTGTTTGGGACTCTTTGCTTCCCGGATTTATATGTCTATTTCCTTCACCAGGTTAGGAGGTTTGTTGCCATTATTTCTTCAAATAGCTTCTCAATTGCTGCTCTCTGTATTCTCCTTCTGGTACCCCTTTGATGTAGTTGTTGGTACATTTGATGTTTTCCCAGAGGTCTGTTAAACTATCCTTATTTTTGTGGATTCTTTTTTCTTTTTGCTTCTTCCTGTTGGGTGTTTTCTGCCACTTTGTCTTCCAAATTGCTGATCAGTCCTCTACTTCATCTAATCTACTTTTGATTCCTTCTAGTGTATTCTTTATTTCAGTTATTGTATTCTTTATTTCTGACTGGTTTTTCTTTATGGTTTCTATGTCCTTTTTTATACATACTACCTCTCCATTGAAGTCCTCACTGAGGTCATCTATTCTCCCCTAAGATTATTGAACATCTTTATACTCTGTGTCTCAGGTTAGTCACCTCCATTTCATTTAGTTTTTTTTTTTTTTTTTCCCCCTGGAGTTATCTCCTGTTGTTTCCTTGTGGCATGTTTCCTTGTTTTCTCATTTTAGTTGCCTCTCTATGTTCATTTCTATGTATTAGGAATATTTGTTACATTTCCCATCCTTGGCTAGTTGGTCTTATGTAGTAGGTATTCTATGTGACCCGGTTGTGCAGTCTCCCTGATCACCTGTGCTAGGGGTTCTGGACATGTTCCATGTGTGTTTGTGTATGTTCTCCTGTTGTAGCTAAGCCTTGATTGCTGTTAGTATGTCAATGGATGGCGTTGACTCTGATGTTGACTGGCTGTGGAGACTGGCCATTCTCACAGGGTATGAGCTGCTGTGTGGGGGCTGACCTCATGGAGTGAGATTTGCCCTAGCAGTCTTGTGTACCTGTTGAGACCACTCTTTGGTTGTATCGCTTATTGGGCTAGTCAAGTGTTGTTCTGTTGTGGTCTGGCACCAGCCTTTGGGTGTGTTGGTTCTGTGGCCCCTTGGGAGGGGCTCCCATGTAGACCCAGTTCAGCCAGTTTATTTGCTCGAGGCTACCTAGTAGGAGGTACAATAATCCGCAGATTAGCTGTATCTGGAGGCAAGTTGTAGAGAACACTCTGTGAGTTGAGGTTGGTTACTCTCAGTACTGGGCTTGGGGCAGCTTAGCAAAAGGACCAGTTTACCTCAAGACCAAGGGCTGCCTGCCAGCTGCCCTTATGATTTCAGAGCTGGAAGAGCCTTTGAGTGGTATGCAAATTGGATAGGGCTGAGACTCAGGGACTCACTAGGGTAAAGTGAATGAATTTCACCCAGCCAACACAGAGTCAGATTCCATGCTAGTGCTGAATCTGCAGCTTCCTTTAAAAATCTGAGATCACAGCAAGGCCAGCTTCTGTCCTCCTCATGCCCTCAGACCTCTGCGATCTGCTCAAGACATACTGCAGCTTGAGTCAGCACCAGTGGTTTATCACCAAAAGAAATCATGGCAGAAAATTTCTAAATTTGATGAAAACTTTAAACTCACAGATCTAAGAATTCAAGGAAATCTAACCAGGATAAAAATAAACAGAGACCAAAGCGCATTAAAATTAAATAGGTGAAAATAGTGATTTTAAAAATCTAAAGTAGCTAGAGCAGGGGAGGAATGTGAAATGAAAAAAGAAAAATAGATAATTTGAAGAGTGTTCATCAAAACTATGCCAGCCAGAAAACAAAGAGTGCCATCTATCAAGTACCAAAAGAAAATCATTGTGACCCTAGAATTCTATACTCAGGAAAAATGTTCTTCAAAAATGAAAGACTAAATACTTTTCTATCTAATAATAAGAAGAGAGAATTTGTTGCCTAAAGATTGGCACTACAAGGAATGTTAAAGTTCTTTAGGAAAAAGGAAAATGAAACATTAATCTATATAAAAAATAGAGTACTAAAAATAGTAAATATTATAGTAAATATAAAAGACATTTTTCTCATTTAAAAATTTTAGAAAGATATCTGGTTGGTTAAAGCAAGCATATTAGCTATGACTTATATATGTAGATGTAAGTGTATGACAATAGCTCAAAGGATAGAGAAGGGAGATGGAAGTTTACTGTTGCAAGGCCTGTTTAATATGAAAAATGGTAGAATATTATCTGAAGATAGACTGGGCTAAGTTATATATGTATATTATAAATACTAGAGTGGTCATTAAATATGCAAAACAGAGAGGAATTACTAATAAATTAAAAGTTAAGATAGAATGCTTAAAGTATTCAAATGATCTCAAAGAAGCAGGTAAAGAACAACAAGGTAAAGAACAGATTTGACAAATAGAAAATAAATTTTATAATAATGGATATAAACATAAATATATTATAATTCTATTAAAAGGATCCTACCACCCCATTTAAAACAGATATTTTTAGACTAGGTAAATAAGCGAGACCCAACTATACTGTCAACAGATCCAATTAAATACCTCTGTGCAAACTATCTCAATTTTGTCTTCCTTCCTTGTTTCGACCAGATAACCAAAAAAATTGGTGTTTTGATGTTTATTTTTAGAAAGCAATAATATATATATTTTCCATAAATATTATCATCTATTGATTTAGAATGTTATATAGACATATTAGCATGTGTCTTTGTCCATACATTTTAACCACTTAATATTTCATTGATGAATAAATTGTGATGTACATACATGGCTTTTCTTTTTTTCAATTTTTTTGCTGTTATTAGAAATGTTGTAGCAAATATTCTTGCTAGTGTTTTAAGTGTATTTGGATTGTTTCTGTAATTCATATAACTAGCAGTGGAATCGATGTTTCTGGTGTTTATGTATCTTAAATTTTACTAGATATTGCTGCATCATTTCTCAAAATACTCATTAATTACTGTTCTTATTTTTATTGCAATAATATATTCTCTTAAAAATTTCATAAGTGGCCTTACATATATTTTAGAGGTATTCATAGTATTTATAAATATTTTATTGCTATAGAAAATTATGATTTTTATATGTAGACTTCATATATAGTAACATTGCTGGGCTCTTATAAAGAAAATTGTACAGATTCTAATAATTTGACTACAGTTTCTTTTATCTGCCCTTGTGAGCCTCCTACCCCTGTCATATTATTTGAGATAATAACTTCTGTTTTCTGTTTCTTTCCAATCCCTATGTCCTTTTTCCGCTTGTTTTATTATATTATCTAGATTTCTTAGTACAATGAATATTTTTGTCTTGTTTGTTGTTATCACTATTAAGGATAATCTTTTCTTTATCTGTTTGCTTCCCTATTAACAAAGTAAGAAAGCTTTTTCTATTCTTGTTTCCTTCCACCCTCCCTCCCACCTTTCCTTTCTTCATTCTCTTTTCTTTTTTCTCTGTTTTTAAAAATCAGGTATTGGATTTAACTTTTCTTTTTTGTGCATCTACTGAGGACTTCTGGTTTTTTCTTGTCCTTTAATCAGTGAACATGGAAAATATTGTTAATGTGTTGTCTATCTAATGTTATACAATCCTTGCATTTTTGTTATTAGCCCAGGTTCATCATCATTAATTTTGTTACTGTGATTGTACATACTGGATTTGGATTCTAATGTTATTCTTAAGATTTTTATCTTTCTTTATAAATGAGATTGGCCTATGATTTCTCATTCTCATAATGTCCTAGACTTTTTATTTTAAAGTTTTGTTAGCCTCATGAAATGAGTTGAGAACTGTTGCGCATACACACACACACACACACACACACACACACACACACACACACGATGTAGCTTATTATAAGAATTATCTCTTCCTTGAAAGGTTAAAGAACTTACCTCTAAAACTATATTGTCTTGTCTGTTTTATGTAGTATGTATGTTTGTATCTTTTATTTTTAAGGGTAGATTTTTGAACACTGATTGACTTTCATTAATGATTATTGTTCTATTTAATTTTACTCTACCTTCTTAAGCTGCTATCAATAAGTCTGTTTTCTAAGAAATATATATTTTATCTTAATTTTCATATTTACTGACAAGGAGTTTTTCATGGTATCCTCTTGTTATATACTATTAATATTGGTGGAATATTTAGCCATGCTCTCTTTTTTATTTATAATGCTGAGATTTTCTTGCATCTTTTTCATGTTTTATCATGACAGCAGTTTATGTTATTATTTTTCAAAGGATCAGCTTTTGTCTATTTTGTGATTATCTCATCACTTTTTCATCTTTGTTTTATATTTTATTTTTTATTGCTCTTAGTTTATTTTATCTCTCCTTGTAATTTGGAGAATTTTTTTCCCTAGAGTTTTCTTTTTAGTTTTTATTTTCAATATTTTGTCAATTCTATTTTCTTTCTTCTAAGTATTGTGTTAGCTGGATCCTATATTTCACTGAAGTATAATACAGCAGCATGCATATAACACAAGAGTATATATGGTGAATTTTCACAAAATGAACACTCATATAACCAGAACCCTGATAATTTCTAGATATTTTAGTTGAAGTATTTTAATCTCTGTAGCCTATAATATTAGTGGAATTTGAAATTTTTAATTGCTTTTTTGACTATTTCAAATTTACATTTTCTATGTTTTTATTTGAGAGCTTTAGTTATTATTATTATATTATTATTATTAATTATTATTATTTTGCAAACCTGAATGCTCTTAAAAAGGCCAGTTTTCAAGCAGTACTTTGACATCTTTATAAATGAAATGCCTTATAAAAGGCATTAAGCATTTGATATAATAGGAATTAGGGAATAGGAAATGGGAGATAGAACCTACTACAATGTAGAATTTATGGTTTTCTTGCTTATGTTTTGGTTCATTTCTGGGATATCCTTTTCTCTATCAATTCTTTATTTTAGAAACATTTAAATATATTTTTTAGAATTGTACTTTTCTATTTTTATTTGTTTCTATATTGTAGAGTTATGTAAGTTAATAAGCTAGCATTTCTCCTCATTGCATTTCTCATGTTCTTATAATTTTAAACTCAATATTCTTTATTGTATTTCTCTGGTAGTATAATTTGGTGGTTTTATAAATTTGCAATTTGAATTATTGTTTGTAAATATAAGTTTTAATAACAATCTGTTTGAAAACTACCAGTCTGAAAAATTCTTATATTAGTAAAGTGGTAATGGAATAATTACATGGTACTTCAATATAATGAATGCACTTTATGCAAATCTATAAATTTGGATGTATACTAGTTTTTGTATTTTTGTATCAATTTACTAATAAAATTATTTTTAAATATGTTATATAGTATTATGAAACTACTAGAAACAAAATAACAATAAAGGAGCAGTCTCATGGTTACCTTGAACTGTTTATTTTACCTTATATATTTAAATTAAACTCACCTTAGTGAACATATCTTTCAATGGTTTTAAAAGATATATTTGAAAAGTATGTAGTAATAGTATTGGTCCTATCCTAATATACAAGGATGTACTTATAGGCATAAAAATAATTACCCTTAACCTGAAACATATGCTCATGTATACTACATTTTTAAATTTGAGGGAAATTTAGGAATCATTTAAGAAGAGAAACAGCTTGACTTTGTCAAGGACATCCAGTCTTTTATTGAAGAGACATGGCTAAACTCAGGTTTTATGTCTTCTGGTTTATTTGTTTTCCTACTATGCTTGGATTTTGTCAAAGGGCAAATATTGAACATTTCTTGGAAACCATCTATGTGCCAAACTAGAACTTTTCTTTTTCAATTCACTATTCCTGAAGTAGTTAGCCAAAGAGAGAGAGAATGAAAGAAAACAAAAAAACAAAAAACAAAAAAACAAATCTAGATTATTTTTTGCTCTCTGTAAATGGACTTAAGTGACTTTTCCAAGGATGTTTTTGTTGAATTTGGAAACCTAATTCTTGAAATAGATAATGCACGTTGAAATGACTAATAATTAGCGTAAGTAATGCTTACCATTAAACTAGATCGAGGAATTTTAGTGAGTTATCTGTATATTTTACAGCTGGAAAGGGTGTAAGAATCATTGTTTTTAAATCTTAGATTAAGTGATGAATAGATATACATGTATATAATTTCATAATATAGATCTTGAATTCTGGCAATTTTTATATGCAATTTATTTTTTTATGTGTGAATATGTATATATAGTATGACTACATGTTTAAATAACACTTTTAGTTGATTGTTTAGAATCCCCCTTTTACCTCTTATAGTCAAAGAACTTTAATTTTATTGTTATCTACTTCTCCCACAAACAGCCATCCATATGCTTAGGGGAAACAGGGCTCATGGCTAGCATTAGGAATAGAACTAGTTGGCTTAAGAACAGTCTCATTTTCCTTATAATGCAGTGTAAGGTGTAAAATTATGTGATTAGCATCTGTGAGGTATTTAATATTTGATGTTACTATTATTCTCAAGTTGGTTTACATCAGTACAAGTTAGTTAGTTCAAATAGACTTTTGTCCATTGTTTCAGAGGTAATCTACAAGTTAAAAAAATTTGAGTATTAACTTTTTATTGCTAAATATTAAACAAAAAGTTAAATATGACAAATTTACATTGATAACAATGTTAGGTGTCTTACTGTGTCATAAGGTAGTTACAAATATAAATGTAGAAAGGGGAAAACTACAATGAATTGAGTGGTGCTGAATTGGAAATGAATTCACATCAATATGTATATTATCTACCTACCTCTGTCCACAGAGAAACAATATTACTCCATTAGCAATGAGCATATCTTGTCCTCAGATCTTGATTTATAATTAGTATTCCTCACTGAAGGGGAACTGGCCTTCTGGGAGAAGTGGCTGATTCCAGGGAATGACCAGGGAAAGTATAAAATGAACCTCAAATATTTTATTGTGCCAGAAAATAAGGAGATGCTTAAAAAATGATGTTAATATGTCAAAAGGACACAAATCACTGAAAGGTTCTTCCATTGGCTAATTCCAGGACAATTGGAGCATCAAAATAAACAAATGATATAAATGAATTGTAACGCTTTGACTAAAACAGTAATTTATGATTACATTCTATAAATACAAAAGTGAATAAATAATTGAGGAAAATAATGCACTTTTTCATACAGTGGAATACCAACTAATAAATGTGGAAGGAATGATGAAAATAGAAAATCATTATTTAGCAACCATGTGAGTATAATTCAGTACAAACATGAATAAATACTAAACTAGTAGTTTTAAATGTGATGAACAGGATATTTACATAGTTTTAAAGTACCTCTGCACCAAATACTTATTAATTACAAGGGGAAAAGACTAAATTCACAGTGTAGAAATCTGGCAGATATCACCTTAATCAAATGATCAAAGTTAATACCACCAGTTGAGAAAAACATGCAATGGGAAGAAAACAATATTGCTTTTGTGATATTCCTGTGAGTTTAGTTAGAAAATAAATGAGGTAGAAATCAGTATAAAACAAGCCAGTCATAGGGAAAAATGAGAAATTCAGGTTGGTCATGCTCAGTTAGAATGAAGCTAAATGTGTGATGAAAGTCAAGGCTAAGGATGGAGATTACACACACATTCACACACACACACACACACACACACATTCATTCAAGGGAATGAAGAACCTTGGGAGAACATATGTGAAATGGATATACTATGAGAGATTGGGAGCACCAAAGTGTAACAGGCAGATTGAGGAAGAGTGCTTATGAATGGAGTCAAGAAGAGATCAAGGTGGTGGAGGAGGAGAATCATGAGAGTGCTGGTTTGGAAACCAATGGCTAGAATTTCAAGATCAGGTGATCAGTAGTGGCATGTGTCACAGAGAGGATTCATAAATAAAGATAGTTTGTCCCATAGCACAATGTGATCTTGTGATATTCTAATATCTGCAGCAAGTATTGTCTAAAATAATCATGTTTTCTTAACTGTCAGTATTCTAGAATTGCCATTCTTTCCTTGTATTGCAACACTCTATGAATGACAAAACTAATTGAGCTACAGTGTGTAGTGAAAGTCCTTGTGTGCTTTATAGTAGGACAAGAGTATATCTCAGTTGGCTCAGGATAGTCCTGGTTTATACTTATTGTCCTCGTGTCATAGGATCCCCTTTCATTCTCAAAAGTGCCCTGTTGGACTGTATTCTAGGTCTCTGTTGACAGAATATTACTTTCATATCTAAAGCTAGGGAACTTATTGGTAAGCATGTCTCTTAGCCAGTTCTTGATATCTTTTATTCATCAACCAGATGCTTTTCCCCTTCCCTTATAATCCTTCTGAGTCAGCTTTCTAATAATCCCTTTGTTTCACCAAACTTTATATGAAACTAAGACTTCATGGGATATCAATATGCAAAATTTGAAACATTAGACAAGTAATGTAAACCTGCCATATTCAAGTAAGTTCCTCCTTTACAGATTGGTAAGCTACATGTAGAAACTCCAAAAAGCTTTGTAATAGTAAAAACAGAGTCTGCAGTTTTATATATTTGGTACCATATTATTGTAACCTTTAGAAACTTTTGGAAGTACGGTTTACATAAAAAATAACCTTTATTTGAAAGATAATGTAATTTATGTCATTAATGACTTTTTAAATTAACTACCAAAAGTTATATTATTGGCCAATCCTTACTTAACTGACCTATCTCCTTTTGCAAATATAATACAAGAAATTAACAGGTACATTTCCCATTTTGCCTAATTTGAACCCTGGTAAATAGTAATGATCTTTTTTTTTTTTTTTTTTTTGCTTAGGAAAATGAAAAGAGAAAACTTAAAAAAAATTCTCTTTTCCAGATTTGAAATGCCTATTCCTCTGACAATCGTGCAAAGTTCAGAATTTTAAAATGTAATTCCACAGGACTGAGCTAAAGCAAAAACCCTTGCCCCCAAGGATGATCATTATTGATGGTACATGCAAGACAGCCTTTTGTCTATTCTGGGCAGTATAAATTTAATGTGTTGTTTTCAAGTATGCCTTGTGTCCAGATGCCACAACAATCTGTGCATTAAAAAGGCATTAAATAGGAACAGACTGGGCAAAATGGCATAGAGGATAGAAGCTTTGCTAATCTCCTCTGAGACTATATCGAAGTTGAGATGGAAACATGGAGCAAACAGCAAGAGAGTCACCTGGGGGTCTAGCTGAACAGAAGCTCTGCAACTAGAGAAAGAAATAAGAAATTGCCCTAAATGGTAGGAAATAAAAGGGAGCTAAGATAAGGCTGCCTGGTCCCTAACTGCTGAGTGGGACAGAAGCTACAGCAGTGGCAGCCAGTAGCTGCAGACACCTCTTCAAGGGGCAGTGTCTGCAAGCAGACTTTCATGGTTACAGACCTGCTCGCTCTGAGCACCAGCATAGGATCGGGGAACACCAGGGACTTACATGGGGACACTAAGTTGTCAGAGCGAGGGCCCAAGGCAATCCTTTCTACAAGACAGAAGTGCCGGTAGTACCCATTGCACCTCTGTTGAACCCTCTCCCTTCCCAGTGTGTAGACTCAGCACTGATATAGCTGAGACATCATCATACTGGATATTAGAGGTCACTCCGCCCAGAGGATTCCTTGAAACTCTGCTTCCCTCAACTCACGACCCCACCCAAGCAACATTCAGTAGTGTCCTCAGTGAGTCCTGTGCCACTTGCCAAGACTCACGTTGGTGGCAGCTGATCTTGGTTTCTGGCATTGCCTCTTGAGGCAACAATAAGCATAGCATCTGTGAATTGCTTGCTGATTCTTAACAGGTGGCCTCAGAGGGACACAAGCTGAAGCTAAACTTGGCCTGCTGCTGAGCCCCTCTCAAAACTATGCTACTGGACACCTACTACACTAAGCCACACTAATAAGACCAGGGGATTTAGGAGCTTTGCTTAGTACATAGAAGCAGACACAGAAAGGCAACCAAAATGGGAAGATGAAGCCAAAACCATATGAAAGAACAGAACAGAGATCAAGGAAAAATGTATTCAAGCAATCTCACAGATACAGAGTTCTAAACACTGGTTATAAAGATGCTCAGTGAACTTAGGAGAAGTGTAGACAAACTCAGTGAGAACTTTAACAAAGAGATAAAAAACATAAAAATGGAAATGGAAATTATAAAAGAGAACCAGTCAGAAATGAAGACTGCATTATCTGAGATGAAGAATATATTAGAGAGAATCAACACTGTAGGTGAAGAAAAGAATGGGGAAGCCAAGGACACCCAATCAGAATGACAAGAAAAAAAAGCCAAGACTATAATAATAAGTTCAGGAGCCTATAGGACAAAATTAAATGTAAAAACATCCGTGCCATAGGGGTACCCCAAGGAGAAGAGAAAGAACAAGAAGTCGAAAAGCTATTTGAAGAAATAATGATGGAAAACTTCCATAACCTGGTAAAGGAAATAGACACACAATTCCAGGAAGCTCAGAGAGTCCCCAAAAAGAGGAACCCTAAAATGCCCACACCAAGACACATCATAATTAAAATGCCAAAGGTTAAATACAAAGAGAGAATCTTAACAACAGCAAGAGAAAAGCAGTTAGTTACCTACCAGGGAGCTATCATAAGACTGGCAGCTGATTTCTCTAAAGAACCTTTTATAGGATGGAAGGATTTGGCACAAAATATTCAAAGTTTTGAAAACCAGGGATCTACAAACAAGAATACTTTATCCAGCAATGCTATCATTTAGAGTCGAAGGACAAATAAAGAGCTTCTCAGATAAAAATAAGTTAAAGGAATTCATCAATACCATGCCAGATTACAGGAAATGTTGGAGGGACTTCTTTAAGGGGGGGGGGAAGTATCAAAAACAAGAATAAAGAATGCTAATAACTACATTCCTATCAACAAGTACCTCAAATGGAAAAGAATTAAGTGCTCCAACCAAAAGATAGAGTGGCTTAATGGATAAGAAAACAAGACCCCTACATATTCTGCCTACAAGAGACTCACTTCAGATTAAAAGACACACGCAGACTAAAAGGAAAGGGATGGAAAAAGATATTGCCTTGATGGATCTAGGGGATATTGCACTGAATGAAATAGGTTGGATAGAGAAAGATGAATATCACATGATTTCACTTACACGTGGAATCTAAAGAACAAAATAACAACAACAAAAGGGGAAACAAACTCATACGGAGAATATTTTGATGGCTACTAGATGAGAGGTTGGGTTGATGGGGGTGATGAAAAAGGGCAAAGGTATCAAGAAGTACAAATGGATAGATACAAAATAATCATAGAGATGTAAAGTGTAGCATAAGGAAAACAGTCGACAATGCTGTAAAAAACATGTAAGGTAGAAGAGGGGTACCTGATTTAGTGGGGTGACCACTTCATGAATTATATAGATCTAATCACTATGCTGTGCAACTGAAAACTAATATATTATTGTATGCCAACTATATTTGAAAAAAATTGAACTGTACAATGTAAATATGAACAACTAATTGTCTATTATACTTTATTAAAGCTGAAGGGAAAGGCATTAAATAAAAGTAAGTAAAATATTTGTGGGTATTTTTTGTGGGAGCAGGGAATTATGTTTGAATCAACAAATTCTATTAGGTTTCAGGAAAAATGAGTGCATTCTTTTCTTATAGCAATTATAAACATTTTATAATAGAGATTATGATATTCTTCTACCCTCAGCACCTACCGCATACCTACTTCTTTCTCTATATTACCTATTTCTGTTAATGACATTAGTGTCTGTCTAACCCAGTATTTTGCGAAATGTGGTCCATGAAACAACTGAGTTTGAAAACCCTGGCAGGGAGTTGGTGCTTGTTTAAAATGCAGCTTCATTGGCTCCTGCCCAATCTTACTGACTGGGTATCTCTGAAGAGTGAGGCCTGGGAATTGGTATTTTAATTATTACACACTTTTAAAAGCATAGTTATTTTCAGCTTTTCCTGTGCCTCATATCCCCTATCTGGCTGTTCCTAAATTCTAAAAAGTTAAATACCAGATATCATTTCCTTTCCACTCGCTGCATTGCTCCCTCAATAGTTTGCCTTTGGAACGTAACTAGATTTTTTTTTCATGCTTATTGATTATCTTCAAATCTCTCAGTCTTTCTAATCTTATTAAAAGTATCTGATTTGGTTACCTCACTACACAATGCCTTTTTATAGTTTCCTATTGATTTCAGAAAAAGTATAAAGTTTCAGATGATCAATGAAAACTTCCACAATTTAGTCATACTGACCCATTCGGCTTCCACCAAAAGATCTCATAGTCCCTGCTCAGGCCTCGCATCTACTTCCAGCGGTATTTCTCAAATGCTAGCACACAAAATTACCTATGAGTGTTTTTTAAAAAGTAGTGGTTCTCAAACATTAATGCCCCCCCCCAAAAAAAAACATAAAAAACTGGAAATTCATGAATCATAGCCCTTGAAATTCTGATTCAGTAGGACTGTGATGGGGCCCAGGAATGTACATTTTAAAAAGCATCCCATACAATTCTGATGCTGGCGATAGATGGATCACATTTTGACAAATGCTGATCTAGAGCTTCTAGTCACTCCTGGTGAATCGGTGTGCCTAACTATACTCTTGAGGCCTGAGTTTTCCCTCTGAGATTCTGGTTTCCAGCCAGCTCGCCCTTTCCAGAGGGATTAGGATTTCCCCATTTTACCCAGGCCACAGCTGAATCCTGAGAGGTCTGAATACTCAATGCAGGACTTAGTACTTTGTACTTTTGAGATAAGCTAGTTCAAGATATTACACATTCCTTTTACCTTTATTCACTGTCCAAGATGACCCATTTGGCCATTTGTCTTCCCCTCAACCCTTGTGCCCATATTATTCTGTGTTTTTAAAATTTATTTATTACTTTTTTCATGGAGCAATCTCTTGATATTTCCTTCCCTCCATGTGTGTGTGTGTGTGTGTGTGTGTGTGTGTGTGTGTGTGTGTGTGTGTGTACCCCTCTTGAACCACATCCATCCTCAAGCACTTCAGTGATTATTACTTTTACCTCTTGACATTGAAATCTGATTCTCTCAGACATACCATTTCCCTAAAGCCATCTTAAGTGGAAACTGTTCACTCTCCACACACCTGTGAATCAAGAGGCTGTTATTTTTTATTTTTATTTCTATATTGCCACCTTCAGATAATTTACTTTCCCATACATATAAAAATAAAAAAGACAAATGAAATGAACAAACAAACAAAAAATATTCCTGTTCCTTTGTGGTTTATTCTATTTAGCTATAGTGCATTCTACTGCATTCTACCTCTTTTTACAGTTATCTGTGGACATTCAGGTCACTCCTTAGTTTTTCTAACTTATAGTCTTTCTTTTTTCCCTAGGCCAAATCCCACCACCATCTTGCATGCCTTTACTATTCACATGTATGATACACTTATTATCCTGGTCTCTTATTTCCTTAACTTATCTGCCATAGATTTTATCACTGGTCACCTTGAATCATAATCTGTTTCATCTCTATAATAACATCAATTCCTCACATTTTCTATGTTTTTCTCTAGTACTCTCAATACTTTGGTTATTTGACCTCATCCCAATCTTTAAATTGAAAAATTGATCTACTTTTGACTTAACTCTAAACCCTTTGCTCTCTTCACTTCCTTCTCTAGCTTTAGACTCTGGTACATCACTTCACCCACTTTTTATAGTATCCTAAATGTCTTTGCCCTACTGCCCTGTCATGCCTGTCTGGGAAAATGTAAAATTTGTTTAATTCAGCTGTCTACCCCTTCCCTGTGCCAGCAATAAGTGCTGAGCAGTCAAAAAGAAATATGCTATTTGCAGTCATGAAGTTTTCTGCTATCATGGTTACCAGATTAATTTGGTCTCTTAGTATTTCCCATTAGTCCTGTTTTCCCTAGACAACTCTTACCATTACTCCACAGTATAAATTCCAGCCTCTGTACTCAAATCTCCAAACTTTCCACCTTCCATTTCACTTTTAGGAAATAATCTTGCTTTCTACTTCATAGTGAAAGTAGAAGTACCAGGTAGAGCTCCATCTACTTTGGGCTACCAAACCTCAAATCTTACTTTTATTTTCACCCATCCAATTTTTCTCTTTCCTGTCAAAGTGCAAGAGGTAGTCTGCTATGATTATTCTCTTAGATCTATACTGAATTCTCTTTCTTCCTACCTATTTGGAAACCTCAATCATGTTCTACTTTTTTTCTGGTATCTTCACCCCCTCACTTTCCACTGGCTCCTTCCACTTATTTTGGCTGACTCAAATTTCCATCTATATTCAAAAACAAGCCCTCAAAAGTAAAACAAAACAAAGCATTAAAAAAATAATTCTGTCAACCTCAGTTCTTCTTTACATACTATCCTGTCCCTCTCCTTTCTTTTCTTTTTATTTATTTTGTAATTCATTTGTCTTTACTTTTCACCTTTGCTTTCTCACCTCTTATTTATTCCTTAGCCCATAGGGAATAAGTGTTTCAATGTGCATGTTAGAGAAAGAGTGGGGATTATCATTGTTAAATAATGTTATAAGGACCCATAAAACTGAAGAACGTCCATTCGGCTTAGGTCTGAATGAGTCATTGCTTCTTTCACTCAGAGTAGTATTTTTGAGATTTATCTCCATTGTTAAATATTATTGGTTTCTTTGCTGGGTAGTATATTATGCTGTGTGAATAAATCACAGTTTATCAATTCTTCTGTTGATCAGTATTGGCGCTATTTCCAATTTTTGGCTGTTATTAATAAAGATGTTATGAATATCCTGTACAAAGCTTCCCCCCCCCACAAATGGGCATTCATATTTATCTCTCTTAGATAAATACCTAGGCGTGGAATTGCTGGTAGTTAACTTTGTAAGAAATTGCCAAACAATTTTCCAAAGTGGTCATATGATTTCACATTCCCTTCAACAATGTTTGAGAGTTTCAGTTGCTCCCCATCCACCTGATATTTCATATAGTAAATTTTCATTTGAATCATTCTAGTAGGTAGTGATATCTCAGTTCTAATTTTAATTTGCATTTTGCTGATTACTAATGGTGTTGAGAACTTTTCATGTGCTTCTTTGCCATTTGTATATCTCCTTTGGTGAAGTTTCTCTTCAAGTCTTTGACTCATTTTTATTGGGTTTTGTGTCTTATTGAGTTCTTCATACATTCTGAATGCAAGTTCTTTTGTCAGATACAGGTATTATGAATGTTTACTTCCTGTCTACAACTCATCTATTTATTTACTTACTGGTATCTTTTGATGAACAGAAACTAATTTTAATAAAGCCCAATATATCCTTTTTTTTTTTTTTTTTGCTTTTATGATCTATAATATCTGTGCTCTCTATAAAAAATATTTGCCTACCCCAAGTTTGTGAAGACAATTTTTCCCCCCTGGTAGCTTTATTGTTTTAGTTCTTTTTTCAGATCTATGATCTATCCTCAATTTATTTTTATGTGTGGTCTGAAATAAGGGTTCAGGTTTTTTTGTTAGTTTTTTTCCCATAAGGATATACAGTTGTTCCAGCACTATTTGTTGATACCGTATTCATTTTATTTCATAATATGGCTGAAGGGTGAATTGCAATGACTATGATTACTTTCCTGGAACACAAGTTTTTGGGGTTACACAATAAATCTTCTGTAGTTACTTTTCTTATGAATTTTTGTGTCGGTGTTGGTAGTGATCAGAATTTAGAAATCACCTTTTCACATATTCAAGTTTTTACATATTCTTTCTGCAGCTATAAAAGAAATAGATTTGGTGAGGTAAAGATGAAATGGTCACTTTGCTTCCTGAAAACATTAGGAAGACTACTATTTATTTTTCCAGTTTTATATAATATCAATTTATTCATCTTTTTAATGATTTATCTCAATCATCTCAATATGTAATGACATATACTATGTACACATAGTTCACTTGGATGCTGTACCACACTTTGATAGTCTTTCAAATTAGCTATTTTCTTCACATTTTAAATATGGAGAATTATCTCTAGAGATCTGAATTATGTACCCTTGCTTGAAATATTAAAATGTAGATTCTACAAGTGGGAAAATATGGAAGTGACATTTAAAGTAAATTGAAGAACATGAGTAAGTTCATTAAAATGTGAATGAGCCTGTCAAAATCATGGAACTAAAAGCTGGAATTTTGGTGCATTAGAACATTAGTAGGGCATGAATAAGAAACCTGGGTCATTAATGGTTCTTTATACTAAGGATTTTTTGCTTTATCTAGGAAATAGGCCATCATTTGAATGAAGTATGTTAATTACATGATCAGTTATGAATTTTTAAAACATTACTTTGGAAACAATGAATGCATAATAAGATCAGGGATTAGTGTCTTCTTTATTCACTACTTTATTCTTCCCAACATCTAGCATGTGGTTGTATTTTCATGATTGGTTTTCAATCATGATCCAGCCATAACCAAATATTTTTTCTGCCTATTTATAACTTCATACTTAGGTAAGAATTTTCTTATGTTTTAGCCTTAAAAACTGAGATTATTACTTTTTCTGGAGTTGTGGGTTGTGGGTTTTTTTTTCTTTTAATTACCTGTTTTTTAATGTTTGTATTTTAATGTCACAGTCTGGATTGAATGCTTTTTCTGGAAGCAGGAATATGTGCTTCAGGTTTTTCTTTTATTTCTTTACTCGTTCTTTCTAGATTTCATAGAAAATGTATAAATGAGCAACAAAATAACTTGGTCAAAATGTGATTGACTATAATTCTATAATTCTTTGTTTTTAAAGGTGATATATTATGCCTAAAAATACATGTGGTAAATTGCTGTATAGTTTAAGAAAGGATATTAAAAACAAAATGCTCTGATATTGTCTTGAGTATAAAGTTTTAATTAAATAAAAAATTAATTATGAAATATTTTAATATTCTATTTAGATATTAAATAAAATTAGCATTTTCTTACTTAAGTATGTGTTATCAAGTTTCAAGAATGTTAAAAACTTCTCTGATGATTTAATTTGAAATTCTTACAGCAAAATTCATAAATAATAAATATTATCTTATTAATCCATATTTTAGTTTAGCTAGATCTCAGAGCAAGTTAGATCCTCAGAGAATGTAGTGTTCTTTATAAAAGAAGGTGATGAGATATACTCTCCAAGGAATTAAATTGTGAAAACAGTCTTGATATTGTACATGCTAATATAAATCTGTTATTCCCTTTCCATGTCTATCACAATACATTTTAAATTGTGGCTGATCTTGTATGCAAATAGCTGTCTTATTAGAAATTGAAGCTGTATGTGCTAATGTCTCCCTGGATTTCTTGGGAGTTTGCTAACTATCAAAACAATAAAAATAAATGGTGATTACTTGCAAGGCTTTGAAGAACAAAGAAAAGTCAGAACATTTTAGAGGTTCTAGATGTCTGAGGCATTGACAGTTTGCACCTTACACATGAATGGATATCTCTTTAGTTCATTTAAAATAGCCTTAATGTTTTTATTAGGAAAGTAAAAGTTTTTTACCTTCTTGTGTTTGTTGCAGCTAATAAAATGTGAATCACTTGTACATGTGTGTTCTCTAGGCACTTTTGTTTCAACATTTGGTAGAATATAATTTTGCTTAAAGAATAGAATATGACAATTTCAAAGACAAAAATAAAATTTAAATTTTCAACATTGCAATTAGGGATTACCCATCACTAAAAAGAAGAAAAAAATAGGAACAAAAATATAAAACATGTTTCTTTTTAATGTATTTCCTCAGGTGATCTGAAACAATAGGATCAGAAGAGAGAGGAACATCTCTTAATGTGTTCTTTGTCTCTCTTTCTCTCTCTCTCTTTTTTTTTTTTAAACTAAAAGTCTTAATGGACCTTTGTTCTTCAACACCTTTTTCACTTTTATTTCCTACTATTTGGCTTTTAGAATTTGATTTTTCTAATCTCGTTGTCTCCAAATTATTGAGTTCTGTATTCCCTTATATTTTTGCTTAAACACTGCTCTCATTTCTTGTCTGACCTCATCTTTATCTTGTTCTAGAAGCAATGAGAAACAACTTCTAGGCACCAATCTGGGGAACACGTAGGTTTGTAATAAATACACCCCACAAATGTATAATGACTCAATCATAAAAAAGTTCATTCCTTTTTAAATAGAATACGTAGATGGTATACAAGTTAGAGAGAGTACCCTCCTCCAGCCCAGGCTGACCAAGGTTCTGTGTTCCTACAAAGGTACCCCTAGGGTTTCTCTAGGGATCATTTCCATTCTAGCCAATTAGAAAGGTAAAGAGAAAGCAGGATTTAACAAGAGAGATTTTTAATGCTCAGGTCTGCAAGTGATACACATCGCTTCCATCCGCACTTTCTTGACAAAAATTCAATTACATATTTGAACTGAAGCTAAGAAATACAGTATGACACTATGCAGGAAGAAAAGGAGAATATGGATTTTGATGAGTAGGTTGTCTCTGCCACAATATTTAAACTCAATAAGAATTACAGGATTTGAAAGATGTCTATTAAATAAAAAAGTACATATAATGTATGTAGTAAGTATGAGAATATTAGTAAATTGTAGTAGTTTATACTGTGTACAAAAAGAGGCAGAACTAGAACTCAGATTCCTGCACTTTTATTACCTGTGTCATGTTTTTTAAAACAAAATTAAAAATACCTGAGATTCAAACTTTAGCCTTATTGTATGGCATAGTAGGTAATTGGAAGAAACATACTATTAAAAGTATGCATACAGCCCCAAACATCTGAATAAATAGTACATGATTTTCACATTTTCAGATAATGCTCTCTAACAGTGTGGTTTGATAGAGTATTGATAGTACTTAATAAAATATTACCAAGATCAAATGATTGGGAAATTTAATTACCAGCAATTGTACCCTTGATAATTTATTTGAAAGAATTTTGTATTCTTTACTGGTATCTAATGGGAATGTCAAAGGCATTTTTATCCATTGCTTTAAAAATGAATTCTATGAAATAATTATTCCTGATGTTTGTAGATACTCCTTTTGATTATTTAGGACTTCATCATAATTTTCTTTCTTTGCAGAGGGCATTTTGGAGATCAAAGATGGGTAGAAAAGATGCCTCCACTATAAAACTTCCTGTTGATCAGTACAGAAAGCAAATTGGTAAGCAGTGAATTCCCTTTGATACATTCCTGCAAATTAAGATAAAGAGAAAAAGCAATTAAGAAAGTAACTTTTCCTTAATACATGTCATAAACAGAATATAAATAATGAAAGACTGTATATAGAATTTTTAAGGAGTAAAAAATAAGTGCAGACTTGCCTACCAGTGGAGAAATACATTATGTGTACTCGTGATTTTCAAAGCTCTTATAATTTTTATTAATTTAATAGAAGCAAAAAATATTTTTATTCTTAAGGCTAGATGTTTTTAGTCAGTATTTTAATATTATAATCCATTACATATTTTATCCATGTAAAAAACTTTTAATTCTATTGTCTATTAATGAAAATTTGATAACCCTAAAATTCTTCGTTAAAATTTTACCTTAATAAAATGGTGGACTGGAGGAAAGTCCGCTCATCAGCACAGAAAGATAACAGGAAGCTTGTCTGTTTTAGACTATGCTCTAGATGCAGGATTGTCTACCCATTCTTTTCAAGAATGTATGTAGTATTTACAAAAACTTATCCACACCAAGTCACACACCAAGTCCCCCAATTTTAAAGAATCAATATCCTACAACCACAACTTTGTACAAAGTGTAATAAAATAGAAATCAGAAGCGAAAAAGGTAACTTCTCCTTTCTCACTTCCACTCTTGTTTTTTACATGTTCCTTCTCACCATTCCTACCTGTTTCCACTCCTTTGGAAATTAAAAAAAAAAAAAAAAAAGTTAAAAAAAAAAAACTCCTTATAAAAAGAATGATAAACAAAGATGTTACAATAAAAGTCAGAAAATAAGTAGAAATGATTGATATCAAAAGAATATATACCTATTTCATAAATATGATACATAAGGCACACTCCATAAAGGAAAATATATTTCTGCAAAACAAAAAGATGCAAAGTTAAAAAATATTGAAAATGCATATAACCAATTGTAATTTATATGTAAAAAAATAAATCCCTAGAAATAAATAAAGTAGTCTGGAAACCCAATAGTAAAATGGGAAAAAAGATACAAAGAGGAAAATAAAACAAAAACAATTATTACAATAAAAATGAAATTAAAGAGTCTTATGTAAAGATCTAATTCACTTGTTATTTATCTAACTGGTAGTCCAATAAATGCAAATTAAAAAGCAGTATTTCTTACTGGATTCATTCCTTGAGGGAGGGTTTACAATGTTTGGTTTCTTTTGTATATCCTTTATTTTTTCACTTATGGGATGGCTTATGAATAAATAGTGTGAGTTATTTTGTTATTTATATATTTAAACAGAAGGACTGAGTTACCAGACTGAAATCTCTGATCAAATGGGATGTGCTAACCACATAAATGAAGAATAACCATATTGTGGATCAATCCACAATCTAACTCTTAAATATACAATCCTTAGAATTTTGACAAGTATACTAACCATGTAACCACTTATGCCACTCAAAATATAGAACATTTCCATCTTCTCAGATACTTCTTTGTATCTGCTTCCAATTAGTTTCTACCCAACCCCGGACATGTAACCACTGTTCTGATTTCTATCACTATATATGAGTTAGTTTTGTTTTTTTTTTCCTATAAAAAGACTGCTAAGATTTTTACTGAAATTAAATTTTATCTAATAACCAATTTTGAGACTAGGCATATTAAAACTCTAAAGTCTTTGTTCTGTAAACATGACAGATCTTTTCTTTTATTTAGTTCTATTCATATTAATTAGAGCTAAGGAAGAATTAGAGAAAGAGAAAGCAGTATAATTGTGAAGGCTCAGATTTATTCTTATATTAAATTGTTCTGAGGGTGCCGTGATATGCATTATGTTCCTATACAGAGTTCTCTTTCCTGTTTTACTTCCTCTTGAAAATGTAAGGAGGCACATGATCTACCTGTCTCACGGGGTTCTTATGAAATTCACAAGAAGTATTAGAGCAATTTATAAGTGTTGCATGGATATAAGTTATACTGTGTGTACTTTGCAAATACAATACTCATGATCAAAGCAAATATACTAAAAGTGAAATAGTGAGTGTATACTTTTGTTTACTCTTTTTAAGAATTAGAAGGTACCGTAAACCTGAACTTACACTTCTATCACTGATACCATTTCTTTTAAATGGAATCCTATGCAGGTGTTTTCCAGATATGGTCTAAAATGTGAAAAAGGAATAAAAGAAGGAATATACCAGATAAAATCTGAGTACAAATAGCAATGGACTGAGTATCTAGTGTTTTTGTGACTATTAAAGTTATTAATAGCTAATTTAGATTGCTAAAACAATTTCACAAAGAATAGTGGCATTATATATATATATAATGTTTCCTTGTTACTAAATCTCATTATGTAAATATCACATGGTCAGTCAGTAATTGTATTTGGCAAAACCAGTGCCATTTTTTGAATGATGATTTTAATGTCATTGTTTGATATTTATCTTTGCTAAAAGTTTTGCATTTTCAATTTTGCACTAAACGATAGTGATTAATGGCTTTCATAAAAGCCTTTTTTACAATATTCTTTGCTCATCAGATGAGTTGACACTGACTGGACGCACCTTTAAATTATAGATCTTCATAGTTTTAATGATTGCAGCATGATCTTGAAATGTTTAGTGAACTGAGATGAAAACCTCATTTTCAAGGCATAAAAGTAAGAAAAACAACATTTGGAAATATTGCTGACTACAAAGGAAAATAAATTGACTTGGGCCTTCTCATTTCTTCAGAAATAATTTTCTTAAAATAGTTTTTACAAGATCAGCTAATATTACATGCATTCTTCTAGAAGTAAATGATTTCAAAGTTGGAAAATAAGAGAATTTTAAAAACTTTTAACATAGTTAAGAGAGTTTATAAATAGATGTTATTAAATATATCAGGCCAAATAATATTTATATGTGCAGGTGAGTTATGTAAAAATACAATTAATTACCTGGTAAAGCTGTATTTTCTTATGTAAAAGAATTAACTAACGATTATTAGGCATCTTGTGCTGGGCACATCTTGTTTTATCCTCACAGCAGTACTGTGATATAGGAACTATTATTATCTTTATCATTACAGATCAGGAAAACTCAGCACAATTGGTTAAAGAATTTCCCCAAGGTTCTATAATTGGTAAGAGTTAGAGCCAGGATATGAGTCCAAGAAATTGACCACAGAAGCCCTATGTCCCTGGGCCAAAGACTATTTTAGGTGATGGCAGATGCAAAGATAATTAAGTCACAAGATCTGAGTTCATGAAATTGACAGTGTAATAGCACTATATCTATCATGAGAGTCTCAGATAGCTCCACTCTCAATTTAGAAATACAAAGACAAAAATATAATTTTTACATTTCTTAATTCTCTATATATTTATTACATTTCTTAGACATTATTATAGCTTATTCAGTCAAAATTAATATACGGTTGTACACATATTTACCACTTTCTTTTTTTAAGTCTCTTTTATGTCCCAGACCTATGATCCTTGAAATCATTTTCTTGGTGCTTGGTGGACATTTTTTCAGAATTTCCTAGAATGTGTACCTGCTTGTGACAAATTCTCAGTTTCTTTTATAATATTGGCATACCATTTTTGAAATACATTTTCTCTGGCTTTATTTTTATTTTTTTGTGTGTTCTTTTGACACATGAAAATATCATTCCACTGCATTTTGACTTTTATTTTTGCTGCTGAGAAGTCAATCTAAATTTTACTTCTATTAAAATAATGTAAATATTTAAAAAATATCTACTGTAATTTCCATTTTTAATTGATATTAATTGTAGTATATCTCTTTTCTTTACTAATATTAAGTGACATGTCTAATTTAGATGTAATAAGCATTAGCTTTTGTTACTCTAGATTCTATTGTTTTCTTTTTTCTATAAATTCTACTCTATCTTTTGTGATTCTTTATCTTTTTCGGTAATAATTTAAGTTTAATGTTTTGCTATTTATTTTTCAAAACTTTTTTACTAATGTATTTATTTAATGGATTTATTTTCTTCATTATATCATTGGCATCGTATTTAGAGCTTTCTTGAATTACTGAATTATATATGTTATATATAATTAAATACATATATATAAGTAGATATATAATATAGATATATATGTATTTTAAATTGATTTTTAATCTGTTTTTGTTCAGAGAATACTTTCAGTATGTCAGTTTTTGATATTAAAGCTTCCTCTATTGCTTAGTAGGTAGGTGGTCAATTTTGTTAATATCTCTCTATCTTTGAAAGAAATAGCTATTCTTTTACATTGGGATGCAATACTGCTTATGTTAATTGTGATGTTCAAATTTGTTTTGTATTTTACATGAATGTTTGAATTGTCATTCTATGAGAAAAGAGAATTAAAATATACTTACTAAGACTATGAAGACTATGGAGATGTCAAAGTATTCTTTTCAGTTTTTGCTTTATATATTTAGAGGCTATATTTTTGTTGCGTATCATTTCTAAATTGGTATATATTTGTGATAATTCCCCTTTTCTATTAAATAATAACTTCCTTATTTATAAAATGTTATTAAGTTTTTTCTTACAGTCTTTTTGGCTTATAGTAATATAGGCAAATATCTTTATTTTGTTTAGTATTCTAGTATTTTTTTCTATCTAGCTCCTTACTATTATCTAGACCTTAACACCATTTTATGTTATAGACTTAGTCTACAATTCTTTGTTTTTAAGAAAGAAAATATAATTTTATATTATTTATTGTGAATGAACAAAATAGATAGCTTTCCACATTTTCTTTTGTGTTTCTTTTTTTTGTGGTAGTTTTTCCTTGCTAATGTTTACACTAAACTTCTTTTCTGAAAATTTTTAAAGTTTTATATTCAATTTCTCTCTCACTTTTAATTTTCTCGTATTTTATCTGTCATATTTGACTTAATGAATTCTGAGTGTATTAATATCTTT
>NW_006431922.1:1053418-1071157 GCF_000325575.1 Pteropus alecto | reverse complement strand
CCTGCTGTTCATGTTTTCATTACTTCATTTTTCTCCTGTTTTTAACAGAATAACTACAATTTTATTTTTGTTATTAATTACCAATAATTACTTAAATCTAACTTTATGTTTGCTGTCTTTACTAACCAATATATTTTGTATTTCACATCTTCCTTCTCTTGAAGTTTCTGATCCTTTGCCTTCATGCAAGTATCTATTAGCAGCAAAATTCTCAGTGTTTGCTTACAAGACAGTATTGTTAGATTGTACTCATACTTGATTTATAGTTTAGCTGGGTATATAATTCTAGTTGACATTTACATCTACTCAGAATTTTGAAAATAGTGTTCTATTCATTACCAGTTCTAACATTTTTGATGAGAAATGTTGTCATTTCTTTTAGTTATATTTTGCTCTCCTGTTTTTAAGATGTCTTCTTTAATGCTTTTCATCTCAAATTTAATGCATACGTTTGTTTAATAAAAAGAAAAACAAAGGCTTGTGATGTGATATGCTTCTTCACCCTAAGGATTCTTGTCTTAAGTTCTGGGAGGACTTCAGGATCTAATTTATTTTTCTTTAGTACTGACTGTCTCTTTTCTCTCCTTTTGGAATTATTTTATGTATAAATTAAGGCTTCATATTGCAATATCCATATCTCTTAAGATCATTTTTCTATTTTTTCTATTTTTATATCTCTGTCCTATTCTGGGTTTGTTATCTCTCAGACCTATCTTCTCTTTGATTAGAGTTCACTGATTCTCTCTCTCTTTCTCTCTCTATCTGTATCTCTCTCTCATTTACTTATTGCTATTTCTAATTTGCACCAATGGATATATAATTTCATTGACCTTTTTTGTCAGGCGTAAAAGGTCTATTTGATCATTTAGAATTATTTTTTATTCTATTTCTTTGTTTTTTTCTTCTATTATTATTTTAAATATCAATTTTATATATTCCTTCAGATTTTTCCACTATTACTTCTTGTGGTAACAACTTTCCTATTTGTTGTATTGGCTTATTCTACCTCATGCTATTTTCTTCTTCTTTTCCTTTTTTCAATCCCTTTATGTTTTATAATTCTGTATTCAACCTGTTTTTGTTACTGTTTTTTCCCTTTATGAGAGTTCCAGCAGTCCGAGTTGTGAATTATTCTTACAGAACAATGTCCTGTTTACTTACTGACAATAGGGATATTGTAGATTTTAGACCATTATTCTGCATTTATTTCTTGGCCTAATATTCTTGCAATTTGGATCTCATATGTTGGCTTGGGTCTAAAAAGCTTAAGATTTGTATTTCTCATAGGAGACAACTCGTTTCTCCATACCCAAAGCTTAGACGAAGCAGGAAGATTCATTGCTATTTTTCCAAACAAGCACAGATTATTTTTCTGTCTTTTTTGTATGGCTTGGTCAGTCCTCTGATTACCTTAACTTTATCCATATATCTTAGTTTCAGCTCCTTTCTCACAGTGGCACTGTACATGTATGGACCTTAAAAGTCAATGTGCAGCCCTCTTGACATCTAAAACCAGGCACAAATACACCACTCATGACCTCCACACCTAAGGCTATCAGAATATCAGCTGGAAGTAGCTGTCTTGATTTGAAGTTTTTGTTCGTTTGTTTGTTTCTGGGATTTGAACATTTCCTTCTATCATAAATGCATGTATGTATGTGTGTGTCTATAAGTATGTACACAATTAATTTTTATAGCTTTACAGAATGGGTTTTTTTCCCTACTGTTTCTATATACTTATATAAGGGAAGGGTGCACCTCAGCTCAATCTACCATGATTTCAGAACTGGAAGTCTTTTGAACATTTTATTAAACCGATTGCATGTACCACTTTCTTTTTACCTTGTTTTAAATATATGTATATAAATAAATACATATGAATAAAATATATAAATATATAAATATGTAAATATATACATTTAAAGAATGTATACACATATATAGACATGTATTAAAATATATATACATGTACTTAATATGTATAATATAAATATATACACATATAAGTGTGTGTGTGTGTGTGTGTGTGTGTGTGTGTGTGTGTGTGTGTATACACCTACTGGGATTTAAGCATTCTTTCAAGCAAAAGCTCTAATTTTAGTTTTGCATACCTAATGATTATCCTTAATGATAGAAGGTATTTAATAAATATTAGTTAAAATAATCAATAAAACAATCTCCCTAATTCTTATTTAAATTACATATACCCTTTGCTTAAACTACTCTTTATATTAGTCTTAAATGTTCTATCATTTCTCTTAAAATAATAAACAGTATCTCTAACCAACTTGAAAACTTATTGAAATATGCTGTTGTTTAACTTTGATGAAGTTTGTATTTCATCAACTCTATGATACTTTTTGTTGTTTACCTTTGGTTTTATCTCTGAAACCTCAAGGGCACGTTGCATGTAGCAGTTACTTAAAGAAAAAAAATGTTTGTTGAATTTTTTCTTTTTTGGCTAAGTGCAAACTAACAATTGACATACTTTATAATATTTTCTATTTAACATTTCCCTTCATACATACATTGTTGCTTGTTAGCATATTTAATATGATTTCCTGGGAAATTAATTTATATCTCATGACAACTTTTTGGTTTCTCTTTGTAGTAACCCAAATCACAATACTTGTTTCTTAGTACTTTGTGTGGTGTTAAATGATGGTGTATTCTTTGCAACATATGATTAAGGTCCAAGCATTGAAAAATTATCATTGGTTCGAGTTACTTCTATAATTTTAAAAAGTTTGCACGAGATTTCATTCTAAGGATTGATGTACCACCTTCTTCTCATCTGCCCAGATATTTCTAAATAATTTTGAGAAAAATACTTTTTGCAAATTTTACTTCTATAGATACCATCCTTTTTTTTTTTTTTTAAGGAAATATGTGGCATCATTTTGTATGTCTGGCTAAATAGAAAGGTGTACTATGCTGGTGATAATCCACTAGATCTATATTTTTTATAGTGTTTTTGGTTTTGTAATAATTGTTTTATTTTTTATCAACTTAACATTTTCATTTTGCCTGTGACTATGCCATCTTACAGCTATCAAAAAGCAGAGCATTTGTTTATTGACATAACTGCTGAGTTTGCTATAGGGTTCCATAAGAAAGACTTGACCCTTGCTTTTGTAATGAGTTTTCTACAGTATCTGTAGTTTTTAATGTAATAACTAAAAATTGTGTTCATATGGTATTTGGAAAATGGCTTTATATGCCAAGTTGTATTGCCCTTTTATATGTAATATTGGTAATATTAGAAAAGTAAGATTCCAAATAGTGTTTTGCTTTCTGAGGAAGCAAGGAGGGATTTGGAGCAGTTAATGAGAAATTATTCTAAAAGTGTTGAAGGAAATATAAAAATCTTTACTGTTTATTAAAAAGTTTTCATTATGTCAGTATTTTTGGCATGCTGTAAATAACTCTTCCAATAATTCCTTTTCACAATTACATTTAGATTGCAAATTTTTCAAATATCTTGACTCTTATCTCTTTGCTTTTCTATTCTATCTTAATTTTGTGGTCTATATAAATGGACAATAAATTATATATCTTTGTTATAGAGATCAGACAGTGAATAGAATTTGGTAGACATCCCAGACGGAATTATGATTGAATGTATTTGTGAGATTAAAGCACTGAATTTACTTTTTTCTAATTAAAAGCAATTAAAGATTTCCAGACACAAATAAAAGACAGTGAATTGAGGAATAAGTGTAGAAGCAAGTCCATTTGCAGGTGAAAAGATGTGCCTTTGAAGCAGAACCAATTGTATTTTTATTGAAAGAATAACAATTTAGGAAGCTTTTCTGCATGTGCTTGCTTGATAGCATAATGTACTCATAAGAAGCTTATGCAGTATTCAGAAAATAACAGTGCATTAATTTTTAAAGCAGCAAAGGCATAGGAAGAGCAGTACTGCCACATGATGATAATGAGTGTGGCTAGTATAAAGTCAACTGTTGAGAAAGAAAAAATAATGGACTTCTGAAAGATGAACATTTATAAAACAATAACCAGATATTCACATGATAACAAGCTTACGTAGTAATATCAACAAAGGGCAAAGATGAGATCTTGTTTCTAGGCAAATCTAAAGAATTGAAAAGCAAGAGCTAACAGCAGCTAAGTAATCTATTTTTTTTTATTAAGGAAACTATCAGTAGAACCATTAAAACTGGCTATTGCCATTAAATATGAAATAATTCATGACATAAACATAGGTTTTTATGGTATATTAAATAGAGCATATAAATTATATAAATTAATGTAATATGAGGAATGGTAAGTGATAATATTGATACTAAAATATTTATTATCTTTATTAAATATGTTTTTATAGCTGCTTGTGGTTCTTTATAGAGACAATACCCATGCTAAAGTTAAATATATTAATTATACTGAATTAAGAAAGGAACTTTTAACACAGGTAATATCTACATATTAGAAATAATAACTGAAAATAGCTTTTTAGAGTATTCTGTTTAAAAAGCCATACTGATCTATAGTCATGCTACCGTGACCAAGCCCGATCCCATCTGATCTTGGAAGCTAAGCAGGGTTGGGCCTGGTTAGTACTTGAATGGGAGACCACCCAGGAAGGCCAGGTGCTATAGGTGTAAAAAATAAAAAAAAAAATAAGGGATCGTAAGATGACAAGGTTCTTGCAATCTGTGAGGTCAACCAAGGATTGCCTCACCTAAAAATAAAAACAAACAAACAAATAAATAAATAGCAGATACTATACAGATTGTCTGTAAAGTATGTATAAATAAAAAGTATGAATATGTATGATATCATCTTTGCTATCAAAAATCCAAGAAAACTTTGAAAATTCTTTTGCATCAGTTTTTTTTTTTACTTATGATTTTGCTTTTAGTTGATACTGATAATCTCTGTTTAAGACTTGGAGAAGAAAATCCTATTGATTATGTACTATGAATTTTCATGCATATATTTTCAGTCTGTGTTTAACAGGAAAACTCAGAGACAGACTCGTTTGATTTGTTAAAGTTGCTTGAATTGGGAAACCAGAGGGCTACTGAGTCCAGAGCTCGTGCTTCCTGTGCCTCTCAGCCAATAGACTGACACAGGAGTTGGGTTATTTTGAATAAGTATTTATTGTCAGAGCACCTGTGATCTGAGAAGGCTGCAGATTAACACCTTCAAAAGTGCTTCCCTTCACAGTCCGGCTTAATGTATTTAAGGGAAAATCTGGGCATCATTCCTGGGGCTGCATGATGGTTCTAGGGGGTCTGTCGTGCTTCTTGGAGTGGTTTCTCTGGCAATGTGGTCCTCCAGTAGCGTTAGCAACACAGGAACAAAGATGGGAGTAGTTTGGAAAGAATGCTAAACCAGAAGTATTGTGGTCAGTAAGCCTAAGGTCATTAATCATAAGTTTCAGGGCAACTTTCTATGGCAGGGAACATTCTAAGCTCAGGGTCAAGCCACTGGGGACAATCTATTGTTCAGTTATAGGGCAAGAAAAAGTGAAGTCAGGGATGCTGTGAGGCCTCTACTACAGGGGTCCCAACCAGGCCTTTCTTCAATATTATTAGGTGAATCTTAGTAGTCTTCTGTAATTTGAATAAACTTAATCTTTTTAGGCATAAGAATACTGAAAACGAACCCAAGGAAAAGTATCCATTACATTTTGCTCTTAGTTTTAAGAATGTGAGCCAGAGCTGGAAATAACCGTGATTCCAGAGTGGAACAAGAAATAGAAACTAGTGGTAGAAACAGAAAGTTCTACATAGTCAAGACTTGAGTTTACATTACTCACAACTAAACTCTTATTCTTCTCTTCTGGAATCAATCAGTAATCAATTAATTTTCTCTTTTCTCCTCCTTTTTCTCCTCCCCTTCCCACTCATTGTCATATTCATGCTATTTCAATTTGAATGTCTATCCTTTATTATGAAAATAAACCTGAAAGGGATCTAAGAAGATCATCAACAACCACCTAGGTGTTTCCCGATGAAGCCTGGGTCTGCCTTTCTCTGAGTACAGGTTCTTGAATGATATTTTGTCTTTCTTTCTTTTCTCCTCCCTTTCCTCTCTTCTCTCTCTCTCCCTCTCTCTTTCTCTTTTCTTTCTTTCTCCCTTCTTTCTATTGTGATCTAGCCTAAAAGAAGAGGAAGATATATTTTTAAATTTTTGATAATGCTGCTTTTACAGAGAAATTGGTTATGTAGAAAAAATCGGGCATGACACTCTAGGAGCAAGCAAAGAAATGCAGGTTAAGATTATCATTCTCAGTTCTCTAGCTGGTTATAGTAGTTGGAATATATGACTTGTCTCCTCCAACATGCATTCTAGATATTCTTTTCTCTATCGAACATCTTGGTTTGATGAGCCTTTTTCCTTTGGGGGCATAACCCAGATCTTTATTCCTGGGGATTCTTCTAGTTATAGAATTATATAGAAATTTTATCAAATTTTACCATTGGTCATTGTAATAACTGGGATTACCCCTGGAGTTCCTTCACATCTTTCCATGTTCCTTTTGGCCTTCACTATATATTAACAAACCATTTTATTTTGATAACCATTATCAATTATCTCAGCCAACACTGTGATTCCTCATTTTGCCTGTTGACTGATAGGCATGAAGAATCCTATCTGACTAGGTGGTAGGCTCAGTTTCTAACTCAGGAAAAATAACAATGTGTCTTTTTTTAGGTTTCATTGACTCTGCCATGTCATCAGCTGTAAGAGACAGAGTAGCTTGCACAGAAATCTACTGGAGAGACCTTTATTGTCCCGTGCCCTACTTAACACTAACTGCTTTTCAGGTTCTTTACATATATGAAATATGTATGTAGATTAAAAAAATAATAATGAGCAACCATGTAACTATCCAGGTTAAATATTGGATATCTACTAGTACCTTAGAAACCTCTTTATGACCCTCTCTGTTCCTCTGAGAAATAGTCACTATCTTGATTTTGTATTAATTCTGTTTATGAATTTTCTACCTAGTAATGTGTCAAGCAATACATTATTTAATTTTTGAACTTTATATAAATTAAACCATGCTGTATATATTATTATGTAACTTGTTCCTATCGAGCATCATGTTTTAGAATTTTATTCTTACTGATGAATGTTGATATAGTTCATTCATTTTTTGTGCTTTATAGTATTTCATTGTATGTTTATACCAATAGTTTTCTATTCTCCTGGTTTTGACAATTGGCTCATTTTCAGTTCCTTGTTTTCTCTGGATGTTATTATGAGCATTTTATGAACATTTTTAGACATGTCTATTCTTTGGTTGACATGTATAAGAGTTTCTCTACCATATATACCTAGTAGAAGAATGTTGGATCATAGGTGTAGGTGTATGTAATTATCAAGTAATACCAATTTTTAAAGAAGTTAAACCTATGCCCCTGAATAGTATGTAGAGTATAAAGTGCAGCAAGTTGATCTTTTCTTCTTGGAGACAATCCTGACATGCTCTAGATCAGTGGACCCCCCATGAATCAGATTTGAGTGGCAAATCTCTGTATTTTAACAGAATGTTCTTTGATCTACCTCCTATGCATATATCTGAATGAGACATCTCAGGCAGTTTTTGTGTCTTCTCCAAGGCTTATATCATGTCATGGTTATTGTAGTATATTGTAGAGTGGAGAGGCAATTAAAGTGTCTCAGAATCAGTTTGTGGACTAAAATGGAGAGTTGATCTAGTTCTCAAGCAAGGCTTTAAGAAAACTGCTGCTTCTTCCAGTAAAAGCATATAGTCTCTTGTGGTATCTGTTCAGAACTTAGAAAAATGCATTGGCTAGATTAGTTAGCTAGTTGTATCCATGTGTATTATGCGACGATAACTTCAGTAAGAAAGTTCAACAGACGTTTCAATTTATTAGTATTCAGTTGGTCTCCAAGATCAACTAGCCATAGTGAAGGAATAAAATACATCTGTGAAAATAATCATTTTTTAATGATATAATCAATCTCTGAAACTTCCAGGAAATGTGCATTCCTGGGAGGAACATTTCTACTTCATTCTTACTTTCAGAATAGCTCTTACACCACACATCAGGGAGCCAGTCTGAAGATCTTGCCTATTTCCAAGGTTATCATTTGAGCCCATACACTCAGAAATTGAGGAGTGAATGTTGGGTCTGTTCTGGGCCACTTAACCTGCTATCAGGAATTGAACTTTTTTTATTCTATTATCTATTAAGCTCTTTTTCTGAGTTGAAAGACTTCAGTGACATTTTGGCCCTCCAGGAGTTAGTGTTTCCTGAGTTTTTGCTCTTCGATATTCACAGTATTTGAAATTGCTTCCATCAGATATCCACATAAAATTTCTCCTAATTTATTCAAGCATCAGGCTAAACAACATCATGATAATGTTAAGAGACATTATCAAGAAGGCCTTTTCTGACCACTGGATTTGAAACAATATATCTCTCCCTTTTATTTCTACCCCTTACCAACTGTATTTTTTAGTGCTTTATATCACCTAGCAGATTAAATTTTGTTTATTAACTACCTTTTTGCAAGTTTTAAGATAACAGGCAGTTCTCTTTTGCTCACAGAACTGTTTTCAGTACCTTGAACACTGTTACATAGTAAGTACTCAGTAAATAATTTTTTCCTGGCTTTGTTGAAATATAATAGACAATTAGCTGCTTGTATTTACATTGTAAAATTCAATGAGTTTTTTTTCAATTATAGTTGGCATACAATAATATATTCATTTCAGTCATACAGCATAGTGATTAGAGAGCTATATAACTCACAAAGTGATCACCCTACTAAATCTAGTGTCCCTTTTCTCCCTTACATGTTCGTTACAACATTATTAACTATTTTTCTTTTGCTGCACTTTATATCTCTCTGTCTATTTTATAACTATCCATTTGTACTTCTTAATCCCTTTGCCCTTTTTTGCCATCCTCTCAAACCCCCTCCAAATATTCTCTGTATCTATGAGTTTATTTCCATTTTTGTTGTTGTTGTTGTTTATTTTTTTCTTTAGATTTCACATGTATGTGAAATCATGTGATATTTGTCTTTATCTGAAATTTCATTCAGTGCAATACCCCAAAGGTCTATCAAGGCAATATCTTTTTCCATTCCCTTCCTTTTAGTCTGTGTGTATCTTTTAATCTGAAGTGAGTCTCTCGTAGGCAGTATATGTAGAGGTTTTGTTTTCTTATTCATTCAGCCACTCTATCTTTTGGTTGGAGCACTTAATTCTTTTCCATTTGAGGTACTAGTTGATAAATATGCAGTGATTACCATTCTTTATTCATGTTTTTGATACAAGTTTTTTTTCTTCCTAAAGAAGTTCCTCCAATATTCCTGTAATACTGACTTGGTGTTTATAAATTATTTTAGCTTATTTTTGTCTGAGAAGCTCTTTATCTGTCCTTAGACTCTAAAAGATAGTTTTGCTGGACAAGGTATTCTTGGTTGTAGATCCTGGGATTTCATCACATTGAATATTTTGTGTCAAGCCCTTCTGTCCTGCATAGTTTCTTTTGAGAAATCAGTTCCCAGTCTTATGGGTGCTCCCTTGTAGATAACTAACTGCTTTTCTATTGTTGCTTTTAAGAGTCTCTCTTTGTATTTAACCTTTGGCATTTTAATTATGAGGTGTCTTGATGTGGGCATCTTTGGGTTCATCTTTTTTGAGACTCTTTGAGCTTCCTGGGGTTGTATATCTATTTCATTCAAAGGTTAGGAAAGTTTTCCATCATTATTTCTTCAGATTGCTCTTCAACTTCTTGTTTTCCTTCAGGTATCCCTATGTAAAGGATATTTTTACCTTTAATAGTGTCCCGCAGGCTCCTTAAATTATTATTATAGTCTTGGCTTCTTTTTCTTGCCATTCTGATTGAGTATCCTTGGCTTCCCCATCCTCTATATCAGTGATTTGATCCTCTTCTTTATCTACTCTGCTGATTCCTTCTAATATACTCTTCATCTCAATTAATATGTTCTTCATTTCCATTTTTATGTTTTCTATCTCTTTGTTAAAGTTCTCACTGAGTTCATCTACACTTCCCTAAGTTCATTGAGCATCTTTATAACCAGTGTTTTGAACTCTACATCTGTTAGATTGCTTGACTCTATTATTCCTGGATCTCTGTTCAGTTCTCTCATATGGTTTTTGCTTGTTGGCAGAAATAGTAAATTAGATAGATATAGATGAAATAGATATAGATTTCTTGTTTCCTGTTGGAAAATAATTAATAATTTGTTACCTGCTAGCCAAAATAACCTTAGTTCAGAGAGCTCACATTCTACCTAACAGCTATGTGCATATACTCATAGCAGTTTGATAATCAGTTACTGATATTTATTCAAACAGCAATTTTATGATATAAATTTTCTATGTGAAAATTCAATATATATATATATATATATTTTAACGCCTACAGCACTTGGTCTTCCTAGGTGGTCTCCCATCCAAGTACTAACCAGGCCCAACACTGTTTAGCTTCCGAGATCAGATGGGATCAGGTATCTTCAGGGTAGCATGGCCGTAGACTCAAGTTCTAATATTTTTAAAATTTTGAAATGCCCAGTTTTCATCATTAGATCTACTCATTTGAAAAAAAAAATTGCTAAAATCTGTTATGGAATAAATGGCAAAGTTCACACATCCTAAGTATATTTTCCCACATATAAGTTTTTGTAAATCCAGAATACACATAAAATATGTTTTACTGTTCTAATTGTTACCCAGAATGATCTTGAATTTTAATTGCAAAAGGAGAAATTTTGTAATGAGTAACTCACATCGACAGAAACACACTGCTTATTAAGAATCTCAGATTGATTTCAAGGAATTTTAACTCTAACGTCATGGTTTTCAGAGAAATTTTCTATTGAGATTGGCAATCTTAATAATGCAGTCATCTATGTTTTCATTATTAAGAACTATACACATTAAATAATGGAATCTGTATTCTTACTAGGTTTTGAAAGCATTTTTCTATATTATGAAATATTCTACTAGAATATTAATTTTGCAACTTCATCTTAAATATACAAAGATGACATTTTATTAGTATAAATTTATCTAATAAGTTTAAATTATAATTTGTAGTTATTTTAGAGAAAAATCAAAGAAAACGTTATTACTGTTTTGATGGAGGTAATTGAGATTGAGGATTACGAATGACATTTGCCATCATTTATCATTTGTTTCTGTACTTTGTTTTGGTTTCACGGTATCAAGAAAATTCTATTAATACAAATACATAAAAATAATAATGTACCTTTTTAATAGCAATTTCAGGATAATCTTCAACTAAACTGATCATAAATCTCAAGAGAAGAGTAGTAGTAAATTTTATTCCAGACATGAACATAGGTATTATCTAAGAACAACTTGTAGTTTTTATCATGAGTATAAAATTTCAGTAACCAAAGTATAATCCTTCAGACTATGCATGTACCTTTCACTTTTTAATGCAAAACTATTAAGCTACAATAAGAACATGCATCAAACAAGGACACCAGTGTCTTGCCTGACATTTTTAAGGAAAACACACCTGTGCTACAATAGTATGTCCATTTGTATACTTCTTTATATGCAGATATTTAAATGACTGAATTATTAAAAGTCCACTGTATAGATACCATTTTCCTAACCTATGGTACATGTCTAGGAAGTTCAAATATAAGCACAACAAAGTCAAAAGATATAAACAACTAGTAAAACTGTCATTACAAGTCAATGTTCTGCTTTTTTTCATTATATTAGAATATGAAATGCATTGGATTATGCTTGTTAACATTTTTAAGTAAAGTATAGTATGTTTAAAATTAGGAAATTGAATAAATATTGACTTGAATGAGACTGAAAAGTTAAGTGTATACTTTGTAATCACTAGGGCAACTATTAAAACATTATTCTAAGAGATATATCAAAATCACAATATGTAATTTAAATGAAATATTAAAAATTGTTCAATAATTCAAAAAGGCAAGGAAAGTAAAATAGGAACAAACCTAAGGGAACAAATATAAAACAAAAGTAAAATGGTAGGCCCAAATAAAAATACATTAATAATTTTATAAATGTGAATGGCCTAAACCTACCAAATAAAGGGCCAAGGATTTGAAATTTTATAAAGGTCGAATTTTTATAACATGACCTAAATATAGGTTGTACATAAGAAATTCATTTCAAATATAATGATATTAAAATTAAAAGGAGAAGTGCTTCATGAATGGAAAGTAAGGACCTCAAAATTCTGTTTTTCTATAAAAGCAAAAAAAAATTGTCAAAATCAACTTTTTCAGGTATCTGGAAATTAACAAAAGTCTTACAACAGTCCAGAGAATGTTCATTTGAGAAAAACAACTGAATCTGAATAAGAACACCAGGCTTTGTTTTGTTTAACTGGTCTTAATCCCATCTTCCTCTTCTCAGCCTTGCAGCTGTAGTAGTTGTGAAAAACAACATCTTGCAGCCACTGGAGAAAGCAGAATGCGTTTGGACCTACCCTAAATCTCATCCTCAGAGAACTCTTACTATTTAACCTATCTTGCAGCTCACTGAAAAGCCTCATTCTCAGAACTTGTCTTTATTTGACCTTATTTAGAGTTCACTTTGTGTGTAAAGCCCTTTCCCCACTGCATTTGACAAAAACAATCAGTGGCAAGTATTTAATCTTACAACTATCCACGTCAGCATTACTAGCTGGTGCTAACCTAAGGCTACCTAAAAACTTTAAAAAAACTGGGCAATGAGATGTCCATAGGGTCTTTAAAAATCTCTTACATAGATTCCTGGGAATCATAGAAAGTCGTGAGCCTGTGCAGAATTATGCCATGTCCAATAAAGACCTGAAAAGCTATAATCTCTCACCTCTTGCTGACCTAGAGGAAGCTAGCAGGAAGTGAAGGCTAAGGCAGAACTGTAAACTCCTGTTAAAGCAGGGAAAATGTATACCAACAGGTGCAACCACACATACACATACACACACACAGTCACTCAGTGAAGCCAGAAGACATACTGGTTCAAGACATTTATGAAAATTTCTATCCAGTCATTAGATGAAAATTAAGCTAAGTGCCTGTATATGACAAAGAATATATAGACTTTACAGAATTAGACCTTAAAAGTTATTAAACAAACAGATAAACACGAACATCAACAAAAGAATAAAGAACAAATCCTAGGGGAGATCTGATTTGCTTTGTTTCTACATTACATTATTTAATAGGTCCAGTTTTATATAAAAATTATTAAACACCCAATGAATCAGTAAAGTATGGTCCATATATAGAAAAAAGAATAGAATATGTCTCTAAGGAAGCTCAGATTGGACTTACTGGACAAAGACTTTAAATCATCCATTTTAAATAAGTTCAGAAACTAAAGAAAACCATATCTAAAGAATTGGAGTATGAGAATGATGTCTCACCAAATATAGAATATTATTATAGCAATGTAAATTATGTATGTATAAAAGCAAATAGAAATTCTGAAGTTGAAAACTACAATAATCAATATGAAAATTTTGCTAGAGGAACCCCACAGCAGATTTGAATTAGCAGAAGAAACAGGGAACATGAAGCAAGGTTAATTGAGATTATCCAGTCTGAAGAACATGAAGAAAATAAATGAAGAATGACAAAAATAAACAGAAACACAAAGACCTGTAGGACATCATCCAGCATAACATTCTATGCAAAATAATAGTTCCAGAATGAAAGGAAGGAAAGAAAGAGTCGGAAAGAATATTTGAAAAACCAATCTTTAAAAACTGTCTTATTGGATGAAAAACTTTAATTTATATATCTAAAAACCTCAATGAATTTCAGGTGGGATAAATTCAAAGAGATCTACACCTGGCCACATTATAGTCAAACATAAAAAGTAAATCTTAAAAGCAACAAGAGAGTAGTAACTCATTACATATGATGTGCTGAAAGCAAAAGACTGTCAACCAAGAATTCTATATCCAGCACAACTATTTTTCCAAAAGAAGTAGAGATTAAGACATTCTTTGATAAAAACAAGATATCTTATTAGTAGCATACCTACCCTACCAGCAACACTAAAGGAAGTCTTGCAGGCTGAAACAAAAGTACACAATGCAATAATTAGAATCCACAAACAGAAAAAATAAATTAACTTTAGTAAAAGTAATTGCATAGGTAAATATAGAAGTATACATGTATTTTGGTGTATAACTTTTTTCTTCTTTTTGCTGACTTATGAGATTCTGGTAAAGCACTATTTAAATGAAAATTTATACCTGTTAATAAGAAATCAATAACTAATTTTCAACCTAAACAAATTAGAAAAAGAAGAGCAAACTAAACTCAAACCAAGCTGATGAAAGGACATAATATAGTTAAAGTAGAAATAAACAAAATAGAGAAGAGAAAAACTATAGAGAAAACCAATAAACCCAAAAGTTTGTTATTTAGAAAGATCAACAAAATTTAAAAACTTTTAATTAGATTATCTGAGAAAAAGAGCATTCAAATTACTAACATCAGTAATGAAACAGGATATATCACTATTGACCTTACATGTAGAAAATGGATTATAAGGGAATACTATGAGCAATTGTAATCTAAAAATTAGATAACCTGGATGAAACAACATCAAGTGCTAGCAATGGTACAAATCTACCAGAACTCCCATTAATTGCTGGCAGGAATGAAAAATGATACAGTCACTGTATCATTGAAAACATGTAGAAAATGTTTTGATTTCTTACAAAGTTAAATATGTACTTACTTCATGAATCTGCAATCTTACCCTAGATAAATGAAAACTCGTGTTCCCATAAAAACCTGTATACAGGTTTTTAGCTCTTGTCATATTTGCCAAGCACTGGACATGACCCAAATGCACTTCAATGAGCGAATAGATAAACTCTGCTGCCTTCATATAATGGAATACTAATCAGTAATAGAAAACAATGAACTGTTTATGCATACAATTTGGGTGAAACTTAGAGGCCTTATGCTGAATAAAAGGAGCCATTGTAACATTTTGGTACATTATTGAAAAAGGCAAAGCTATAGAAATGAATAATAGGTTAGGGTTTGTCAGGAATTATGGGTGGGAAGAGGGGTGGGTATAGGAAGATAGCACAAGGGAGGTTTTGGAATGATTGAACTAGTCTGTATCCTGATTATGATAGTGTTACATGCATCTATACATGAATGTTAAAATTCATATAATCTATTCCAAAAGGAAAAAATCAATTTTACTGTATGATAATTTAAAAATAAAATTAATTAACTCTATGCACAGTGTTGTGTCAGATGGGTACTAGACTTATCATGATGGTCATTTCGTAATGTATATAAATGTCTAATGTTGTACACTTGAAACTAATATAATATTGTATGTCAACTATAATTGAAAAAAGTTAATATAATAAATTAGGTATTATAAGATTATGTTGGAGGAAAGAAGCACAAACCAGTCAGGAAGTGTGGAGATGGGGGCTAGGGGAAGCTAGTTACCTAAATTAAGTCATGGGAAATGACATGAATAATGTCATTGAAGATAGATATAATAGATGAGTGAGGCCCAGCTTGGCTTCATAGACTTGATTATTGAGGTTTTCTCGCATATAAAATGTAATGAGCAATTGCTAAATAGCTTCTTAGGTTATTGCATTATTGGTATAACCCAAATTAGGTCAATCGTATTCAAGAAACCATCTACATATGAAATCTAGATTATATAAATATAAGTTTTCTAAGTTTAAGTACTAAGAAAACAGGGGCTTCTGTGATTTATATATTTTTACAGTCATGTGAACATAGATATCTTTCTTGAAGCCATAAAATAAATAAAATAAATGTCGAAAACCCCTTTGGGTATAATGAAAAGATCTGTTTTCAGTTATAAAGAGCTAAATAGATGCCCCTGTAAACGTTTTCACTGGGTAGACTGAAACCATGTTATTCAATATATACTTTTGGATATCATCATCAGCAAGGAGAATGCTAAATTAATGAAGGATTCACTATTTGGAGAAGTACCAGATGTACAATAATTTTAAAAATCATCTACTTATTGTAAATACAGTTTCAAATGTTCTTAATAATTTTAATACAAATCTAGAATAGTATTTTCTAAGAGATTATAGGAGTTGACTTGAAATAGAACACATTATCTAACCAATGGTTATATGGCAAGTAAAATAATGGTAAGTGATAAATTCTCCCTTCGACATTGACTCTTTGAGGTATATTTGAATTTGTTTTATGAGACACATCAACCAGAATATTGCACAAGTGTATGAAAAACATTTTGGTTAAGATAATCTTTTTTCACTTATTTATTTTCCTCATTGTGCACAGAGATTATTATAGGGCATATAAAAGATAAAAATCAAAAATGACTTCTTGACCTCGAATTCGTAATCTTTAAATTTCTTTTGCAGATTCCCATTAGGAACTTGCTTTGTAATCCAGAGTGGAAGCATTTGATATGTCACCATTTTCAATGTTCTGAACAGTTCATATCTCATCAGGAGTAATAACATGTATAGTCTGACTATTGAGATATGAAATCAGAGTGAATACTCATCAAAATTTTTTCAGCAAAATTAAATGTTACTAATTTAAAATGGGTCAGAGTAATGTTTTTCTGTAGTTTATTCATTCCACAATTTAAATTTACATCATTTGATAAACTTTTTATAGTTGGCTCATTTCTGGATCATTAGACTTAAATCATCAAATAACATTTATAAAGCTTCTGCATGCTCATAGATCCAGAATGACTAGTATACAATAGAGGTTAAGGAAATAGCATACATTCTTGTTCTTTTTTAATTTTTAATTAAGTTTATTGGGGTAACATTGGTTAATATAATTATATAATTTTCAGGCATATATTAGTATTTTACATCTGTATATTCTATTGTGTGTTTACCACCCGAAGTCCAGTTTCCTTCAGCTACCATGTATTTGATCCCCTTTACCCACCTCCGCCTCCCCCTAAACCCTATATTTGACCCCATTAACCCTGTCTACCTCTCCCCTTCTCCCCCACCCCACTAGTAAGTACTAGTCTATAGTGCTCTGGTAACCACTAGCCCATAGTCCATGTCCACGAGTCTCTGTTTGTTTGTCTTGCTCATTTCTTGCTTTTAGGTTTATATCCCACATATAAGTGATATCATGTGATTTTCAACTTTTTCTGTCTGGCTTATTTCGCTAAGCATGATTATCTTGAGGTCCATCCATGTTGACGCAAATGGCAGTATTTCATCTCTACTTATGGCTGAGTAATATTGTATATATGTACCACAGCTTCTTTAGCCAATATTCTATCATAGAACACTTTGCTTGCTTCCATGTCCTGGCCACAGTGAATAATGCTGCTACGAACATGGGTGTGCAAATATCTTTTTGGATATGAGTTTTCAAGTCTTTGGGGTAAATACCCAGTAGAGGGATTGTTGGATCATATGGTAGATCAATTCTTAGTTTTTTGAGGAACCCCCATACTGTTTTCCATACTGTGGCTGTACCAATTTGCCGTCCCACCAGCAGTGTATAAGGGTTCCTTTTTCTCTGCATCCTCTCCAACATTTGTTATTACTAGTCCTGTTGATTATAGCTATTCTAACAGGTATGAGATAGTCTCTCATTGTGGTTGTGATTTGCATTTCCCTCATGGCTAGAGAAGTTGAGCATCTTTTCAAATATTTGTTGGCCATTTGTATGTCCTCTAGGGAGAAGTGTCTGTTCAGGTCATATGCCCATTTTTTTTAT
>NW_006431922.1:1023977-1051206 GCF_000325575.1 Pteropus alecto | reverse complement strand
TGTTTAATCTCCATGTATTTGTGGTTCTTCCCACTTTCTTTTTACAGTTTATCTCCACCTTCAAAGCATTATGATCAGAGAATATGGTTGGTATGAATTCAACCCTCTTATATTTGTTGAGGCTGTCTCCATGTTCCAGTATGTGGTCAGTCCTTGAGAATGTTCCATGTGCACTAGAGAAGAATGTATAAGCAGCTGTTTTGGCATGAAAAGCTCTGGAAATGTCAATTATTTCCAGTTGGTCTAATGTGTGATGAAAGGTTGTTATTTTCTTACTGATTTCCTGTTGGATGATCTGTCTATATCTGACAGTCGGGTATTTAGGTCCCCTACAATGAGAGCGCTTAGGTTTGTTTCTCCCTTTGGTTCTGTTTGTAATTGCTTTATGTATCTTCTTAGTGCATGATTCTACTTATCATTATAAAGTATCCCTCAGTATATTTCTTTACATTTTTTATTTTGAAGTCGATTTCATCTGACATTAGTACCACTACTCCCACTTTTCTCTGGATACCATTTGCTTGAAATATCATTTTCCTCCCTTTCACTTTGAATCTATATTTGCCTTTGGAGCTGAGATGTTTCTCCTGGAGGCAGCATATGGTTGGGTTTTGTTTTTTGATCCAATCTGCAATTCTGTGTCTTTTTATTGGTGAGTTCAGTCCATTTACATTTAGGGTCATTATTGAAATATGAGGTCTAATTATAGCCATTTTATCTTTTGCTTTCAGTGTTTCCATTGTTTCCTTGTGTTTGTCCTTGTGTTTCTGTTCTCTTTATTTTGGTTGGCTTTTGTGGGTTTTTCCTCTGGTTCTTTTGGTTTTATTTTATGTACTTCAGTTCTCAATTTTTGGTGTGTGGTTATCATTATGAATATGTAAAGGATAGTTATATATATATAGTCGTGCATTTTCTTCTGCGCATGCCTTATCTCCATTCCCGTTTGCCATTTGGGATCTTTAAATCCTCCCCTTTTCAGTCATTGTTGTCTCAATTTGTCCCTATGTATGCTCAATGTTCATTACTATTTGCTATAGCAAATCTCCTCTTATTTTTAAGCTTATAATGCCCTGTTCCTAGTAAGAGTTGCACTCTTTTGCTTCTCTCAGCTTGCTAGTCACCTTACCCCTAATTATGTATTTTTTCTTTTTGTCATTTTCTTTTAGGTGAGCTGTCCCCTTTTAGTATTTCCTGTAGTGAAAACCTTGTAGTGGAGAATTCCCTCAATTTTTGTATGTCTGGAAAGGTCTTTATTTCTTCTTCATATCTGAAGGAGAGCTTAGCTTGATGCATTATTCTTGGCTGGTAGTTCCTTTCATTTAATAGTTTGAATATTTGATTCCACTCCTTTCTGGTTTGTAAGGTTTGTGCTGAGAAGTCTGATATAATCTAATGGGTTTTCCTTTATAGGTTACTGTCTTCTTTTCTCTGGCTGCCCTGAGAATTCTGTCTCTGTCTTTGATTTTGGATAAATTTAATACAATGTGTCTTGGTGAAGGTTTTTTTGGGTTGAGATAATTGGGTGTTCTGTTGACTTCTTGAATTCTAAGCTCCAGCTCATTCCTTAGATTTGGGAAATTCTTATCAACTATTTGTCTGAAAATGCTTTCTAATCCCTGTTTCTTTTCCTTACCTTCAATAATACCCATCATTCTTATGTTTCCTCTCCTGATGGTATCAGCTAGTTCTTTCTTTTCTTTTTTATCATTTTTCATTCTTCAGTTTCTCTCTTCTTCCTTCTTATTTATTTCTAGATTTCTGTCTTTGATATCACTGATCCTTTCCTTGGTTGACTCAACTCTATTTCCCAAGCTTGCTATTTCATTTTTCAACTGTTGCAGTGTGTTCTTCATCTCCAGAAGTTCTATTTGGTTCTTTTTGAGGGTTTCAATCTCCTTGCTCTTCTCATCTAGTAGTTTTTTCATTTCTTGATTTTTTTGAGGTGTTTTAGATCTCATTGAGTTTTTTCAGAAGTACCATCCTGAATTCTCTGTCACTCAAGTCACATATTCCTATGTCTCTTAGCTTTTTTTTCTGGAGATTTTTCTCTTTCTTTCTGAGATGCCTTGTCACCTTGGTTGTTCATGGTATTTAATGGACTATTTCTCCATCTGAACATTAATAGAAGTGCATTCTGCTGTTTTTCCAGAAAGATATATTATATAAAGGTCTCTCTTTAGCTTGTTGCAAAAAAGGTGCTTTTTTTTTCTTTTTTTTTCTTTTTTGGGTTTCCAGTAGGTGGCGTCTAAGCCTCTTGGATCTCTGCTTTATATAAAGTCTTAATAACGCTTTTTAAATTTTCTAATAGATATTTAATCATGCTCGCTACCTTCAATTTCAGTCCCTGTCATTGTTAGCGACAGTCTCAGCAGTGTTTGCTCAGATTCTCCTGGGGCTCTGTAGCTATTGGTCTCAGAGGGTATGCGGGGAGGGGCCTCTGGGTTGGGGGTTGGGGGCTACGGCTTATCCTCGGTTTTGCAACCACAGCAGCAAAAGTCAGCTGTTGTTCCTCTGTGGTCCCATCCCGCTTCTCTGCTTTCTGCCCTGATGCCTGCCTTGGAGCCAGCTGGCCACGGAGAGCTCACAGCTATCCCATGTAGGCATGTTCAGGAACCCACTGCTGGAACTCACCGCTCCTTCTCCCTTCCCCCTCCTACTTCAAAGAGCTCCAGCAGCTGCGAGAGGCAGCTTCTTTATTACTCCCAGTCCGCTGCCTGACATCCGGAGTTCTGACCTGTGGTAGCTCTTACGCGCAGATCCCACGCTCAGACGTGCTGGTGTGCAGTTTGGGTGTTTTTCGTTGAGTTTTAGATGTTCAGCTTATTGTTATTTCAAGGTAGAGATCTGGGAACGTCTCTCACTCTGCCATGTTTCCCTGAATAGTATTCTTCAAAAGTATCAAAATCATGGAAAGATTGAGAAACTGTCACATATTGGAAAGGACTAAGGAAGCATAGTCAGTAATGCATTGTGATGATATCCTGGATTGGATACTTGTTCTCTGGTCCTGAAGGAGCAAATGTTTCCTCTGCAGGACTTCTTATGTGGAAAGCAAAGTCTCAAACTCCCCATCAACTCACTCTCCACATTAGCGATGACTGCAACACTGAAACTCGGTAAAATGTCACTGGCATCAATCTAAAGCCAACAGGAGTCCCCAGTCTTGATGCAGTAAAAGGGTAAATTTTACTCATGTAAACAGTTTGCAAGCCAGGAAGATGGAGCCTCCTGAGGACATCAAAAGTACTCTCTCAGTATACACTTTTAAAAAAATACCTCCTCAGCCAAACAAACACTTTTATGTGTCTAATGAACACAACTATAACATTTCTTCATTACTCTCATCCATTTGACTCACTTCTCTCTGCCATTTCTAATTTTAAAAATCTATATGAAATTTCAAACATACTTTTGAATCATTAACAGACACATTAAGAAATGTATTGCACATTGAATTTTAATGATATATTTTAGTTTAAATCCACTGCTTTGGATTTATTTCAGTGTGAGGAAGATGTGGAAATTTAAGTTAGAAGTTATATTAATTACATAAGGGAAATAAAGGATTAAGTTTTGGAAAAGAACTGATCATTGAAAGGAAAGGGACTGAGATGAAAACTACAAGGCTGTATGACAATATAAAATAGCTGAAGAGATTATATGTTAAATGCTAACTTGTAATCAGAATGAGATATTGTACTATTATATTTGAGACTCATTTGACTCAGTTCTAGTTAAGAATGTGTTTAACAAAAATGTGTTTTATTCTAGTCAATGCTTTTGTCGTTATAGTCTTAAAACCTATTTTCTTCGTAGGCAGTGTAATAGCTCTTAGTGGAGTCACAAAATGGTATACAAAAAGGAAATTTGGTTACACTAATTCAGTTTTGTTCATTTTTGGCTTTGAAATGTGATAGAGATTGAAACTAATATCCAAATGTAGCTATCCTATATCTTTTATCTAGCCATATTTACTCTGCTCTGTTAAGAGCAAATAAAAGTTAAATACATATTTTCTCTAATGAATTCAGTGACCACAAGTTAATTATTTACAGATCTATCTTTAGTTTCTTATTTGGGGAAAACTTGAGGATATTTCTCAAATTGATTATTTAAATTCTTAATATATCCATAATAAAAGTAAATTTTTAATAAGCTGTTATTCTTCAATTATAAAAACAAAGTTAACTTTACCTGCTACTTGAATCTTACATATACTCATTTTTTTACATATTTGTTTCCAAATGCTTCCAAAAGGTTTACTCTCTGTACTTTAAACATCTTATCCTCTAATATGTATTTTTTAAATATTCACTGCACAGCAAATAAAAAATGTCTGTCAAATCTTCTTTCTGAAAAAGTAAGGGAGGAGGAAAAGTTGACCTGAGGGTGATAAATTTATGGTTTCCATAACTAGAAACTGCTTTGCAACTTTGTGTCCCAATTTTACTCTATTTAAATATTCTTTGACATTTCATATGGCTGTTAAATTTGAATTACATGTAAGTATAGCTCATTGTCTGAAATTATTTCATTCTAGGTAAACAGGATTATAAAAAAACCAAACCTATTTTACGAGCAACCAAATTAAAAGCAGAAGCAAAGAAAACAGCAATAGGCATAAAGGTACCTGTATTTGATAACTTTAAATTTTCATATATGCATGTCATTTTACTTTCTAAGCCTGGATTGCATAAATGTTTCATTCTCAATGTTTTATGACATTTCAAAATTTAAGTTTAATGCCAGAATCGAAGGTTTTAATAAAAAATTTACTTATTGGGAAACATCCTTTTCATATCCTGAGATTTTACCAGGTCTTAAAATAAAACAAGGTCACTCGTAAGAGCCAATTATACTTAAAAGTTGTAATTTATTTTTTTTCTAGCTACTGTATATCCATTTAAATTATTTATGTGCCTGAAAACTTTTATTTTCAATAAATTTTATTTCATAGTGGTTTAAATTTTAGTTGTAACTATATATACTTAGGTTATTAATATATATAAATTTACTTTGTATTATTGTTGTCTGTACTCTCTAAGATGAAATTTTAATGATGTTACTAAACTTGTTCTTTTCAAAAAATGCTTCAGAGGGATAAATGCAACTGAGAATGAAGTTACAATTAAATTCAACAAAATTACATTTATATTACTACCAATGTCAATTTTTTGCCAAGAATTTAGAGTAAAATTAAACTATAAATAGAAAAATTAACTTGGTGGCTCTACTGTCAAATGTGTTAAAGTGACTAGCACTTATATGTTATTTAAATATTAAAATGTTAAAAGGAGATTTTGATTTTTATCTGGCAGATGAAAAATCAGTTTTTCTAAGTTATAGCTTATTGCAAATGCCAAGGTATTACTACCAAGCTGTAACAGCTGTTGAACTGCCAGATGATATATTTGGTTGTCTTCCAGAATTTGCTATTATGATCATGAAACACTGCCTTCTTTTTGCTCCTGATTGCTGATTTTGATCAAGTATTGCCATGTGATGTTGTGTTTTCACAACACAATATCCTGTTTGTGCTGTGTGTCAGTTTTTAATTAAAAAAAAAAAAGTAAATTGCCTTTTTGTTTAAGATGATTAATATTTTGAAGTATTCTAATTTCATATGAAATTTCATCATCTTTAAAATTATTTCCATGACGTGACCTTTCTAAGAGCAGTGCTTAGTTTTTTGTTATTTTTCGGTTACCTGATTGTTGTCTCTTGTAATGAGAACATTATTTGTCATTTTCCATCAAGGCAGTATGACACATACATTCATCTTTCACAATGTGGGGTTTTTTGTTTGTTTGTTTTAAGAAAAATATTGGGATAGCAAACTCCATTTTTGGCACAATATAATGAGCAACTATAAATTAGAGTTTGAGAAATAGTGTGACCATCCATCTACAAATATATACCACTTTCTTATACATATTCTCTTTTTTATTTGCTCTTATAATTTTTGTCATTATTTTAATTTGAGGAAATAACTATGTTCTCAATATGAGATCAGGCTACCTTATAGTGCAATTATGTCTTTTTAAAAACAATGTAGAATTTGTTTATCTTTTTATGAGAAGAATTTTTTCATAGATTTCATTTACGATTTAAAGTTTGTATAGAAGAGTTTCTATTGACATTAGAACATAATTCCTTCTTAATAAGCTAGCATATCATCTTGGGGGAAAAAAACCTTAACTTTAAACATTGTTTGCTTTAAAATTTATGTGAAGAGTCCATGAAAATGATGTGGAACTTTTTAGAATCAGAACTATGAAGGTGTTTTACATTTTAAATCTGGCATACTAATTATTTTGCCATCAAACTTTGATTACATTGTCATTTTAGCATAAGGTTTTAAATAACGAAGTTTCTTTTAGCAATTGCCATTTAATGCTATTTAATTTCCCCAGTGGGTAATTTTATCCATATTGATAATGTCAGAGAAGCAGCTAGGGAGTAATGAGCATCAAACATGTTTCACTCCTATCTAGTTGATACAAGATGACCATATTAGAATATGTTATCATTTTATTACTTATTCTTTAGAATGAATCATAGTTATGCTCTTAAAATAAATTAAATCTACAAAAATATGAACAGCTGCATAGAATGGAAAAATTACAGCAATGACAACACTAAGCATAAAGTAAAGAGGCCTAGGATCAAATGCCTCTTGCCTCTTATTCTTACATGAGTTCAAGCTGGCACATTTGTATAATAGAGATTATACCATTTACCTTAGAGTGTTGTCAGGATAGTTAAAAAGTATAGTGAAAACACTGAACATTGAACCTAGCACACAGAAGTCATTTATGAATTGTTAGCCAATGAGAAAATATTTCTTTGAAGTAGTTATTACTGATGTGTATAAATAAGACTTTCCTTGGATGTTTGTCATTGGCCTGAAGATCCTAATTTATATGTAAATTATATAAATCTTAATCTTTCATTATTAATTTAGAAATTATTTATGTTATTAATTTAGAAATTAAGTACTACAGCATTATAAAATATATGGAAAGAAAGATGAATAAGACATGATCATCTCAGGGGAACTTATACGAGAAATCATTTCTATATTTCATTACCATGTACACTCAACAGAATTGATTGAGAAAATCATGCACTGGAGATATAAAGAATTATACAATAGGGTCTCTTACCTAACAAGCTTCTAGCATTTTTTTTAAATGTATATTTAGAAATAGAAAACAGTTTGAGAGAAGACTAATGATTTAGAATAAGATATAAATATGACTGTCAAAATATCAGATTAATTTCTATTGAGGAGCTTTGTTCTACTAATGTAAATAAAATGTCATAATTTATGCCCCAGTAATTAAATGAGTGCTACCTAAAAAAAATCTGTCCAACTAATATTTGCTATTTGGTTTTTGTTCAATTAGATTTTTTCAAGAATTACAAAATCACTAAAAGTATTTTTAAATTGCAGAGTCCCATGTTTCTTAGTATTTAGAAGGAAAAAGATAATCTGCATTTGTTAAACAATGAGTTAGTTTATTTTAAAAGTTTAGGTGAAAGGTAGAATCATATTAAAATAATAAAGATCAAAAATTAGGATCAAAAACTTAATTTATCTGTTAATAAATAAAATATTCAAATGTCATCCAGATCCTGCTAATAACCCCTTGGAATGAGCCAGCTGGGGACATTATTTTTGCTCTTTTTTGTTATTTCTGATCTAAAACTAAAAATGGCCAGGAGGCAAGGGGTGCCATATATGCCCACAGGTCTCTAAGGTATGATTAGTGTCACCAATATCCTGAAAGCAGTATTTTCAAATTTTACCATTGTTTTAACTGTCCAAAAATGCAGTCCATACAATGCTCATCTCAACAGAATAGAAACATTTTGAAAAAAGTGATTTGCTATACCTCCCCAACCAATACTTAAGCCCCACCACCATACCATATATTGACTAGACTTAATTAAATTAATGGATCCTCTGAAGTTGTATTCTATGAATATTCTCTGCTTCCTTCCCTTAAAAACTTTTTTCATGCCTCTGGATATTCTGAAAATGTACAGTGAAGATGATACAGTATTGTTTGAAAGGACAAGGGGTTGAAAAGTACCAATTAGAGGTGATTATCAATGAGATGAGCATCATGGAACAAAATCTTTATTCTTGTGTTAAGCTAGTGTGAATGATGACTGCTGTAGAACAGTTTTGTTGTCCACTATATAGAGCAGATGGATTTTGCTGTCGTGTGTTACTTGTTTATTACATTCTTTTAAAATTGGTAGCTATGTAACCAGATGGGTCTGGGAGCACAGCTGTGGAAATAAGAAAATAAATGAAACCTGTCTGATGCTACCATGCCCTTTGAGATGCCAAAGTGTTCCAACTGCAACAAAGAAAAATTCATTTTTATTTGACATTATATTAATATATTAGATTGAATAAATCATACCTTACAAAAATAGTTGACACTGAGTCATTCAACCAAATGGTTTTTATTAATATTTATTTACATAGTTTGGAAGTCTAAATGTAATTATGAAGCTAAAAATCTGTATAACATGTCCATTTGTAATTTCAACATTCAGGTAAAAATTGCACATTGATTATAAACTATATTCATTTTATGTTTTTAAAATTTATTGGCATGTGTTGAATTCTTGATTTTACATTCTTATGGAATGTAAAATGCATTCAGAAAATGCAAATAAATTGCTCCTTCATAAAATAATACCACAAAGGGGTTGATACATGAGTGAAAGTTAGAAGGGAATATTAAGTCCTTTAGGATACTTAACTGGCACTATTTGTTCTTTTTGCTATTTAACCAAATGATATGTTAATATTGAGGAATTTCCTTGATGATATGTATATATTTTAAAAGTTTATAGACTTTTTGAGGTATAATATGAATTATGTCATTCCTTAAGTAGTAAATTCTTGGCTATTATTTCAACATAATTGATTAACATATTCATATTAAATTACCAATAGAAATATCCAAGACCATCCTTCACTGTTGTGATAAATTACACTGTAACATGCTTCATGAGCTAAAGTACTCAGTTTTGTTCCACCACATTAAAATTCATGGAATTTAGGATTTAACAAAATAATATTTAATAAAGATGTTTACAGAGGCATAATCTAGAAACTGGTTATAATAGTTTCTTCCCATTAGAAAAGGAATAATTTTTAAAAATCTGTGTCTAAATGCTATAACTAATAATACATTTATTAAAGCAAGAAATAAAGTTAAATATAACCAAATAGCAGATAAACTTTGTAGTCATAAATGACATTGCTTACCCCAATATTTTGATATCCAAACTATGAAAATATATTAAAAGTATAAATGTTAATTTTACTATTAGAAAAACACAAACAAATTAAATAAAAATAATAATAGAAATGCTCACTCACTGGTATACTTGACAGTGCATTGGATATTATCAAGTACAAAATGAGTTTCTTAATGGCAAACGTGTTAAAAAGAATGTGAATATTAGATTCAAATTATTCATTCTAGGCTATGGAATTACATGCTCATTTTATCTGATGAAACTGATAATATTAACCAATATCATTTCCTTAATTTCAAGTCTACTTTTGTTTTTTTCTCTCAGGAAGTTGGCCTTGTACTTGCAGCTATATTGGCCCTCCTACTGGCTTTCTATGCTTTCTTTTATCTCAGACTCTCCTCAGATGTTGACCCAGATCTGGAGCCAGATGAAGATTAGCTGAGCAGCAGTCAATGCATGATACGGAAATGATTTTATAAAAGCACCTCTCGGGACCAATACTTTCTGAAGTACTGAAAGTACAACATCTTGAATTCTTTCTGCTGGTATTTTCAGTTTACAGAAATATCTTTTTAAATAGTTCTATAGAATATCAAGAAAAGAACCTTACCTAGCAATGTAATATAATGTATCTACTGAATACTTTTATAAATCTTCCTGCTTTGACAGGCAACCTATTCCTGGTGCATTTACATTAAATGGAAATCAGATCCTGAATTCTTTGGATGTTTTAGCTAATTTATGTGTAGAACTCCATTGCTTACAGATTACTAAATCAATTTTTGTTCCATATGTATCAGTAGTAAAAGTATATGCCTTTATTTACAGAATCATACTCAAATCACATTCAGAGCCTAAGAAAGAACAAAAAGTCATAGGAAATTTTTCATTTTACAGGGAAGTCCTGCTCTCTTTCCAGACGTATTTTATATCATTAGAGAAACTATCTTCACATATATCTACAGTAATCTTTTTCCTTTGCCAACTGTTCAGTGCACATGTGCACCATCAGAAATGGCACCTGGATGACAGAAGCTCAAAGAGTCACATATGTCTCTAAACTAGAGTTCCTTTTCTCTTGGGCTGTCTAAACTGAATAGAAAGTTTAGTTGATCTTGATTTTAATTAACTTATTGCTCTATTAATATAAACTTGGAAATCCATTTTAATTATGTTGTTCTGGCTGCTTATAGTATCAGTTTGCTCCTCTTGTTAGGGAGATATGTAACAAATTGTTGTTTAATTGTGCAGTCTTTTTCACACAAGAGTAATAGCAGAAGTCCTACCTACCAAGTAATTTTTGTGGGTTGTTTCTTAAAGACGAACGATACAAAGTTGTTTTGCAAAATTACATTTTGTTTCTTGAGAGATAATGTATTAGAATTCTTTCATTAAAAATAAATAGAAGAAAATATATGCCTCATATTACTTGCATATGTAGTTTTCTGTTTATATAATTTTTCAAGGTATTTTGCATTTATTGTAACATAATGACAAATATATTCAATATTTTTACTAGTAATGGAATTTTAAAAATATTTTTAGAATATATGAATACATAAAGGTTAGCAAATGGGAAAATATGTTCACAGCAGAGTTATTAGCTACTACCTTATACATTTATAGAAAATGAATAGATTGAAACATGTGCACAAGTGTTTTATAATATATACATTGTATTTATGAAGAGTAAATAAAACATTAAGGTTATTTCCATACATGTCAAGAAAAGAAAGCTTTGATAAATACCCAGCATATTCTTTGAGACTTTTGAAAATAGTTGAATGTGATTGTGTAGTATTACGTTCTGCAGAATTTTTTCAAATAGCATAATTTATTTCATCAGTATGAAAACAGCCAAAAGTTCCAATACTCTCACAAATCATTTATGCCAAGCAGCTGAGGGCAAAATTTAGACAGCGTTGTTTACTGGATGCTTCCCCTTGAAATCACAAACTCAAAAGATAGACCAAGAGTTCTTATACACTCACCACAGTGGACCAATCCAAGTGGCATTTTTAGGAAAGGTTACAGCATTTAATGCCATGTGGTATGTCTGTTTGTGAAGTGGGTGGTGAGGGAATATCCAAGCTGGCGTTTTGGATATGATGGGTCTTTTACTTTCCTGAGTGACATGCCACATGTCAAGAAATACTGCTTTCCCCACTCTTATCACATTTACGTGAACAATTTTCATTTAGTTATTTCCCCTCCCATACGATGTTAAAAACAGTCATATTAAATAGAGTTATTTCTAATTTCAGTGGTAATTTAAATAAGATGATATGTAATAATTGTTTATTAGCTACCAATTCAACTGAATTTACAGATTTTTTGTTTGTTTGTTTTTTTGTTCACAAATATCAATAGCAGCTTTATTTGTAATAAGCGAAAGCTGGAAAGAGCCCAAATGTCCTCCAACAAATAAATGGATAAACTTCGTGGCATTTCCACAGAACTGAATACCACTCAGCAGTAAAAAGGAACAAACAGTTCACACACACTTCTACACAGATGATTCTCAAAATAATTATACTGAGTGAAAGATGAATTTACAGTTTTTAAAATAGATGATTACACTCTTGGAAACGTTTAAACGTCCATTACTCTGGAAAAGACTACTATTCTGTTCTACTCTTGAGGTATTCTTTTGGGGAAAAAAATGTTTCTTTTACTTAAAATTTAAAATATAGTTAATATGCACTATGCAGGTATGCAACATAGCTATTCAACTAAAAATTATTTTTGATAGTAATACGTTACTCTAAATTTAGTATAATTATAAGCAAGTTTCATTACCTAATTTTATGAATACCCTGAGTTTATGACTATTCCATTTCTATGACTAACTTATGATAGCTCCAGACAACTGTAAGTCCCAAGGCCTAAACTCTGATTTTAATAAATAGCAGGTAACGTGAGACAATATATGTTTATATAACATTGTTTTCTTGAAGCATAAATTTTTCATGCTCACATTAACTGGGAAACAGCCAATCAATCCTCTGTAGAGAAATCCCAGACTGAAGTCTGGTTTCAAACTTTGAAGACAAGAGAGGTGATATCTAGCCTGCTTTTGAATAGTGAGTGGTGTTTGCCCTAAATCTGAGACTGGCACCAGACACAAATTTTAAGCAAAGGTTTTTCCCCTCCAATAATTGACTACTCAGAGTAATTCAGAAGGCAAAAACCAAAAAATTATAATGACTTTTCAGAATATTATAATCTATTTGTTAACATATTCTGCAGAATAAATTTCAACTAATTCAGCCGACTTAAAGTCGCTTATGTGAATAAAGTTTGAAGGGTTTGCATGCAAAATAAAGAATGTAAAATTCATTTGAGAGGAGATGTTGTAAAAATGTAACCTCATCTAGAATTTCTTTTAGAACAAATGAACAAAAAGCCTATCTTAGTACCAGCATAGGTTTATCGTTTTTAAGGTGGCAAAATACTTGAAGTTTTCTATCTTTTCAATTTTTCATAAATATGGAAGCAATATTCCCACCCAACCAATGACTATAAGATACTGAGAATATGTTCTTATTCATTTCTGTAACTCCAAGTATGTAGTGATCTGCACATATTTAATAAATGCATGTTAAAATTTAAATTAATATTTTTTAATCCTCGGAGTCTGGCACAGATTTTTGCTTATAGTAGAAAATAAAAATTATTAGCACTTAATAAATAAAACTTAAAATCACTATATTCATCAACTCAACATTTAGCATTTATGGTCTTTGGTTATATTGAGACATATATATGTTTTATCATGGTCCTCTTTAAGATAAAAACAACTAGCATTACATTTACAGCAGAACAGATGCATTGTTCTTTTTTAGGAAATCAAATATGCTATTTTTATCTTAGTATTGTTAAAAAAAATACCATATTTTTAATATAACAGTATACATCTTCATTCCCAATGAAAATAAAACCAAATTTTTATTATAATGTTTATGTGAATACTAAAGCACTGTATTTTCCATATTCTAAAATTTACAGTCAGTGATAATTCAGTAAAGCAAATTTGCTTTAGATAAACATCAGAAGTCAGCTTCTATAAATTAAATTTTTAATTTTATATATTTCATTCATTACAAGGTTGTTGAGTCAAGACTGTTTATTGAAATTAAGTTTTTTTTTTTCCTCCTTACCAACAAATTAGGTTTCTTTACACTTACCTGAGGCTTCTCTGTGGAGATTCCTACCACCTTTAGCAGCACTGCCTTCTTTTATTAGAATCGCTCCAGTGCAGCCTGGATAGAATGATGTTTGCTAGATTTTATTTCATTGACACCATATCTAGAATCAGTGCAACCCACAGTAAAAAATTGTAGCAGGTGAATTCAGTATCTACGTAAACATTCTAATGATTTTGTACAGGTTTTGGCTATACAGGTAATTATGGGGGGAACCAAGAGAGTCACTTAAAGAACTGTACCAGTGTGGAAATATTTATAATGAGTCAGTAAATTCGTTTAAAACAATTGAACTGCTGCAGTATTCAGCATTGTGCCTGTTAAACATTTTTTTTTTTTATCAACAGCACCAGACATGAGATACTATTTCTAGAAAAATAAGATACTTTAAATGCCAGAAGATTTTTTGATGACAGTACCTCCCCCTATTCTTCATTTTTTAAAACAACAACCAAGTTGGTGGGGAGGCAGCCAAAATTTGAGGTACCAATGCTTCTCGAACAGATGTCACACCATTATTTTTTAGCTCGTTTGGATGAATAAACATGTTAAACTGTGAAGCATTACATTTTAGATTTTTTCATTAAAAAAAAGAGACAATCTGTTTACTGTCCTAATTGAGACAACAATCCTGTGGTTGCCAGTTTTGGCAGTCATAACAATGAACTATAAATATTTGGACCAACCAAGTAAATGGTGACTATAAAGGCTATAGCATGTGTAAAGTTCTGTTTTCATGGGCACCCATATTAGTATGGCATTTTTTTCTTGACTTCTTCAAATATCATTGTTTGTGTAAATCTGAAGTTTCATGGTAAGACTAAAAGAAATTGATTTCAATATCTAATTTCATTCTAGTTTATCATCCTTTTTAGTGTTCAGCTATCTACCTGCTTATAACAAATTACTTCTGCAGTTGCTCTTTTGAATGCGACACGGCAAGTCTTCATTGGATCGCGTACTTTGTACATCCTAGAATAACACAAAATTCAGAGATTTTTTTTCTGTTTTCATATTTATAAAGTGAGATTAAAACATTTAAAAGCCTCTTAAATGCCAGCAATTTGGTTTTTAACAGTAGGCTTTATAGTTAGACAATAGTGAAATGTAACTCTTGCAGTGATGGTCATGAGAAGGTCATGTTATTTTATGCTTTACATAAAATAACAGCATGGGAGAAGTTGGTAAACCAAAGAGATATAATCTAGACATAAAAATTATTTATTACTCTAGTTTCCAAACATTTGTAATCCAGATAGCAAGTGCCCTTCTAGACATCTGATTTGAGTGCTCTTGCTCTCTTCTCTTACTCCTCACCTCCTCTTCTGTCCTGCTCAATCCTAAATTCTAGGCAATCTCTAACATTCCCTTTCTCAGTGTTTATGAACTTCACTTCTATTTTATCATACTTAATTATGTACTTACTATATCAACTGCCTCTACTTTTTTAGTTAGAATTATCATTGATCCTCACCTATTTTTCCGCTATCTCTTACTTTTTACCTGCTTTCATTTTTACCTATCACTAACAACCTGCATTACACAAAACTAGAGAAACTAGTATAATGAATCTCAGTCTACCCATCATCTAGTTTCAACAATTACCAATATATTGCCACTCATGTATATTTCCCCCATTTTTTTTTGCAACCTGAAGTATTTTAAAGCGAACCTAAGAAATGGTGACATTTTACGTATAAATATCACAGTATACATCTCTGACAAGAACTTTGGTGTTTTGTTTGTTCGTTTGTTATGTTTTTTTTCCCCTTGCATTACTAAGAACCTGTTATTATAGCTAATAGAACTAAATAGTTATTCCTTGATATAATTTAATACCAAGGCTATTTTCAAATGTCCCTAATTGTTTCCAAGATGTCTATTTATAGTATGAGATCTGTACTACATTTGGTTATATGTCTCTCACATTTCTATTATTTTATAAGAAACTTTTTTTTCATTCCATCGATTTATTGAAGAAACTAAGTTATTTGTTCTTTTGAATGTTCAACATTTTAGATCTGGACTTTTTCATCATTTTGTTCATGTTAGTCCTCTACTTTCCCTATTTTCTGTAAACTAGGAGTTAGATTAGATCCAGACAGTTGTGTTGTTATTTGTTTGTTTTTAATGCTGGAATATTTCATAATAGTTAATGAGACACATAATATCTGATTGTCTCACTTATAGTGATGCTGAAATTTATCAGTGGGTTCATGTGGTAGTAACCTGATTCCCTCAAAAATATGGTTTTATGTCAACATTTTACCATTTATAATTGTTTCCTAGGTCCATTATTTTATTTGCATTGAAAAATGTCAATTTTTATTATTCTTTCAGCACTTATCAAATGGAATTATCAGAAACTAAAAAACTGTTTCGTTATCTTAATACATCTCATGCAGGAAAGGAAGGATAAATACTTGAATCTTTGTCTTTATCAAATTTCAGAGTAGTGGGTTAGCCTTCTCTAATGGTGACCAGTGAAGATTTGCCATGGGTGTTCCTGTTGTTGCTCTTACTATCATAATAACGTCATAGGTTTTACATATGTGATGTGTGTTTCGACCCATTGCAATTGTCACTCTTTTCAGTAATGAAGTGAGAATTTTATTATCATGCTTAATATTAGAAGTATTCTCATTAAAATTGTGAAATTTTTATGCTTTTACATTATTTTACATTTTTCCAAAGTGATACCCAGTGCAATCAGACTTTCCTAGAACAACATAAGTAGTAAATATGGAAAACATCTAATATTTACAGATTATATAATTGACTGAGGAACTAAGAAAACACTAAGATTTATATAACATACTTCATTAGAAAAAACTATGTAAAAATCAATAGCTTTGTCTATTTATTTATCTTTACAATAATTACAATAATTAGCTAAATATCATAATATAAAAATGCTTTACAATCAGATTGAAAATTATAAGTTGTCTAAAAAAATCAAGAAATATGAAAAGTCTCCATTGGAAAAAGGTACTTTACAGAATAACATAACAGAACTTTAATGAAGAAGAGACCAACGTCTCCCAGGATGAGATAATTCAATATTGTACAAATATAAATTTTCTTCTAATCTGAAAAGAGAGCCTTAATTTTTAAGAAATTAAAGTGTATTATAAAGTTACATAATTAATACCATAGTCAAGAAAAAATAGACAAACCAATAGAAAAAGTGCAGTGTCCAGGAATAGATCCAAATATATTCATTTAATATATCATGTAAGTCATGAAAATGGAAAGATAATTTATTAAATGTATTGAAACAACTTAGTATCCATTTGGAAATTAAAAGATGCCTAAACTATGACTTAAAACAAGATTAATTTCTGATGGTATTTTTGGTCTCTATATGAAAAAAAAAAAGAAAGAAACCATAAAAACTATTAGAAGAAATGACAGACATTGTTGGAATCTTTTAGTAGGTTAATTATTTCCAGGCATTGATTCATGAGTCAGAAATCATAATGAAATACTGTTGGATTATAATACATTAAATCAAAATCGAATATGTGGCCTAGTACCCAGTTTTAATTAAGAATATGAAGAAACAGTCTCTTTCATATATTGCTTAGGGGAATAGTAATTTCACACACTTTCTGGAAAGCACTTTTGCAATGTACGTTAAAATATCTTAAATTTCATATATTTTAGAAATTTATTTCACAATAGCAATGCCTGTAATGTGCAAACAATACACAAACTATGTTATCTACATCATTGTACATTGTTCATCAAAAAAAGCAATGTAAATGTCCAACATGAGTCTTTACAAACAGTGTTACATCTATAAAATAAAATTTGTTGGATATATTAAAATAATATATACTTACTGACAGGTAAAAAAGCAGTCGTAAAAGATTACATGTGATATGATTTTATTTGACTATACACATCTGTATATATGTGTATATCTATATGAATGTATTGAAAGAATATTAGCAAGTAAAGAGTATTCATCTTGAGGTATTGGGTTGTAAGTGATTTTTACTTCTTTATATTGAGTGAAACATTCAGTCTCAACTATTCACGGGAGACTAGAAGTACAACATCATGAGTGCAGATTCCTGGTAGGTCTGTTTGTTTGTTTGTTTGTTTTTCATTATCTCTTATTTTTCATTCATTTAATAGCCATTTAGCACCTATCAGGTACTAATAAGTCATTTTTCACAATTCTCTATGTATAATGTAAGTAGTATGCAAAAGGTGGTTCTGCTCTTTTCACAGTGAGAAGTTGAAGAATGATTCAGAAAGGAACTGATGTTGAGTTTATTCATGCTCATTCAAAAAATATATTTATTGAGAATTTGCTACATGCCATGAACATAAACTAAAAGAAAAATAATACTCTTGCTCTCATAATGTGATCTTGAGAGATAGTGATGGTTTCATCAAAAAAACAACAACAACAAGAAAAGATAAAAATGTATTCCAAGTGAGAAAAGTCCAGTAAAAGAGTACAAAGACATATTAGTGTTTAGCCTGTCCAGTTGGTATCTGGAATACAGAGTGTATGTGGTATAATGGAGTGGAAGGTTTTCTGTTGATTTTTCTTTGTGCTCATTGTCACTATCTTTCCTTCCTCTGTCTAAAACCATTTTCTTATATTTAATTTGAAAAAGGCATACACATCTATCCTTCAAGATTTGTCTTTTCCCAGATTTTCCTAGACTTCCGCTCCTCAAGTTCCCAACCGCTCTCACCCAAGGCTAAGTTAGGTGATTTTTCTCTGTCTTTCATACAATTTATTTCATGATAAGTATTCATTTATATGTCTGATTCAGGACTCTGGACTGGACTGGACAGGTTTCTAAGGACTCTGATGCCTGGAATCTGATTGAGTTTCATTGTTGTATCTCAAATGCCAAGCACTGCTCTAGACCCATGGTATATACCGTAGTAAATATTTTTGAATGAATAAGTACTATACTTTATTCCCCCAAACAGAGTTTTTCAACATTGGCATTATTGACATTTTGGGACAGATAATTCTTTGTTGTGGGGAGCTATCCTGTGCATTGTAGGATGTTTAGCATCATTCCTATTTACTAGTGTGCAACTAGATGCCAGTAGCACTTCCTTCTGCCTCAGTTATTGTTGAAAGAAGTCATGGAGAAGATGTAACCTCAGATTGACCTGAGAGCTGGACCCAAGCAACAGGAGGCTCCTGACCTCCCTCCCCTTTCCTTAGAATGTATGTTCTGCCCACCATTCCCACAGTGGGAAATGTTTTCAAGGATGTTACCTTGAGAGAGTTAGGTATTGCTGACACCATACAGATGGTGTATGCGACTAATCCCAGTTAAGGCCTCTACATAAATGTCTAAAATTCTGATAGTCAGATGCAGAGATCTAATCATGTGACTGCCCAAGATAAGCCTCCTAGGTAAGTACCCTTGCTTATTAAACCTGCCACCACCTACCAAACTAGAGTGGCCTGCCTTTTTCTTTGGTCTCTCATTGCCCTCCATGTAAGTTTCAGGTTTCACCTGGGAAGCTCTCAAAGTTTTGAACCAACAGTTATTACAACCAAAAATATCACCGGATGTCCCCTGAAGTCAGAGTTACCTTCACTTTTATTTTTGTGAACTACCATCCTATACCATGAAAATCACAATTTCAATGAGCATGATGTAGAAATTAGGAAGAGTGGGATGGGACTTTCAGGTTATTTCAATCCTTTGATTAGACACATTTATTTTTTTTTAAGACCAAGCATTCTTAATCCCATATTAATTGTTGATGCAAAGCCTGCACTAAATATAGTGCATGATGGGAGGGGGTGACTGGGGATGGGGGAGGTCACAGGTGAAGAAGAGAGATGTCCAAACTTGACCCATCTGCTGCTCAAAGCCTAGTTTTGTTACTGCAATCTTGTTTTGGTTCTTTTCTCAAAAGAAAGTAAGACTTTAAGATGTTGATGTTTTCATATAAGCTAGCATTTTTTCAAGAAATTTGGACACTAAAACAAAAGCAGAAGGATTTTCTTTAAATAGTATGGCCCTCTTGCACTTAATTTTTTAACTAACAAAACATATTCAGTGAAGTCAAAGAAATTTTATACATACTAAATCATCAGACTTAGAACCAGGTACTTAATTCTTAGAGAACTTTCTGAAATTTTAATGTATAAATTCTTTTTCATGAATTCAGTGATTACATCTGATTTCCATTTCTCTTTGTATTTCTTAGTCTGAAATGACTCATAATTTTTAAAAAAGCATATATATATATACATGCATGTCATTGAAAGAATAAAATTAATATCCATGTAATAGTGCCCAGCTTATTGACATTTGGTATTGTCTGGCTATTTTAATTTTTACCATTTTGAAGATTATATTAAGATATTTCATTTAAAATTTTTCACTTTCCTAATTATCTTTATCATTTTACTTAATTTTACCATTGATTCTCTAAAAGTTTCCAAGTATACTGTCATCTGTAAATTAGAGATAATTTAAATTGTTCTTTTCCAGTCCTTATTATTTGGATTTTCCCTTTAATCCAAGTATTATTTAATAGAAATACATACACGTATGTATATAATGCTTACAGGTAGGAGGCCCTGTTATTTAAATTTAAATTATTAAGTTTAAGTTTTCCTGCACTGTAATCAGTGTTGTTTGCAGTATTTCTATTTTATGGAAATTGTTGATGTTCTCTATTTGACCTAATTTATTATGATTTTGTGACTGATTCACGTACACTTAAAAAGGCGGTGTGTTCTATTTATAAGGTGTAATGTTCAGTATTGTTACACAAGATCTACCTTATTATGCTGTATACATCTTTAACATTATATTCTTTCTTACTTTCCATCCATTTGACCTGCCTTGTGCTGAGATTGGTAAAGTCTTTTATTATTAGGTTTTTATTTCTCCATGCATTTTCTGTAGTTTTGCTTTTTGAACATGATTGCTCTGCTATTTGGCGTATTGATATTCATAGCTTTTATATCTTTGTTGTGAGTTTTGGCTTTTAACATTATAGAATATCTTTGCCGCTTTGTGGCCTGACTTCTACTTTTCTTATGTCAATATCAAAATTCCTACTGTCTTATATTTTCATTTTTTTGATATATCAGTCTTTTCCTATACCTACAATTTCAACCTTTTGAATTACTGGTATGTTAAGTGAATCCCTTGAGCCAATTTGAATTTTTTTTTGTAATAGATGAGTTAAGCCAATTCGCATTTTTTGATATGGCTGATATTATTGGTATCAATTCTGTATATAATTTTATTTTACAGTTACCATATGTATTTTGTTATATATGCTATGTTTCTCTATTTGGTGTGTCTTTGCTTTAAAAAATATTTTGGTATTTTTGAACATTAGTATTTTTATTTAGCAGTTTTCCTTATATTTATACCTTTTTAGCACACTTAATATACTTTTAATAAATGTTTTATTCTGTGAATTGTCAGTCTTACATGATATCCTTGACTCTGATCCATCATCTATAAAACAGTCAATAATCTTATTCTACTCTCTTTTTTCTTTCTCTCCTTTCATTTCTAGTTGTTTTCTTTCTACTTTGAATAACATACCATATGTAACACATAACATGTACATGCAATTTTTCCACCCATGCCACTACCCTCTTTTTAGGTATTTAACTCAAATTTAACTGTAAAATTAAATATGTAAAATGGTTATCATCACTTTTTTGCCCAAAAATTCTAGGTTATTTCCTAGTTGAATGAAGCTCATCCAACCAAGGAAGGGCACATCTGTTAAGCATTCTCTGGATTTGTGAACCTTTAAAAGTGTTTTTCTATTGTCTTGACACTTGAAGAATAGTTGGGTGGATATAAAACACTCGGTTCACAATTCCTTTCCTTGAATTTCTTTAAAATGCTTCTCTACTGTTGCTTTGTTTTGTATGTTGCCCTTCTGTGGGCGCCAGGCCCGGCTGAATCCAAGGTCTGGCTGGTGCAAGGTCTGGCTGCAATCCAGGCTTGGGACTAGGAATAGGACTCCAGATTAGAATGTTACCTTAGTATAGTAGGACGCCTGCACCTAAAATATGTAAACATACTTCAGTTTATTGTATTACGCATGTGTGGCTGAATGCCACAATTGTACTGTATTATATGTGAAGCCATGCGGTCCCCTGGGGAGCAGAAGGGGAGCACAGAAAGGGGAGCAGAATTGTGCACAATACCGTGCACCCCGTGCAATAGATTGCACTTCCCCCAATAGAGCTGCACTCTGCACAATAAAGTTGGTGCCGGCCGTTTCATTCTCATGTCTGCCTCTTGTGCATTCTTCCAACTGGACGTATCACCATCGAACCTTCCCTTCTTGATCAGCTCAGCGCTGACACTTGGAGTAGCCTGCAAAATGAGCTTACCGCTGACACTTGGAGTAGTATGCGGAAGGAGTTTACCGCTGACAGTGTAGCCAACAGGATCAGCTCGCTGCTGACACTGACACCTTGTGATTTTATACCAGACTATTTTTTTTTAACCCTGGTAAGTAATTTAATTTTATTGCCTGAATACCCCGAATTTGTTTTCCTTTAAATTCTAATTGTTTTTCTAGGACATGTTTCAGAGTTTACTATTTTTGAGTTATTGAAACACACAATGGGCCCTTTGAATATGTAAAAATAGATTTTTTTTTAGTTTTGTAAAGTTTTCTTGGATTATAGTTTTACAAATTAGTTATAACACATGTTTACTTTCTTCAGACTTCAATTATATGTATGTTGAACTCTCTTTGCATATCTGCCATTTCAACTATTTTCTCTTTGACCCTTTTACTTGTTCTCATTTTATCCTCTTGGTTGTTATCCTGCTTTTCTTCAAAGTGTCTTAGTAAATTTTACTATAATCTATTATATTATGAGTATCTTTTAATTTATACTTTCTTTCTGAGATGAACTTTTTTCTTTGTAGTTTCTTTACTGAGATTAATTAATTCATATTGCATCACTTCCTTTTTTACCCACTTCGGTCTTGAGTTTTAAGGTTTCTAATTCTAGTTTATATCTATATCTACATTTTTATGTATATCTGCATATCTACCTCTAATCTTCAAATACTTGTTAGAGGATTTTAATTCAGTTAAACATCATGTTAGAATATTCTTCTGTTTGTGATTTGGATTTATTTATTTTCTTTTCTGGTAAAGAACTTTTCATCAGCTAAAGTATTTTGATTTGCATTTTCTATTTTCTTCTTTCATTAGCTTTCTAAGGCGTTGGCTTGATTTTTTTTTTCTCTTAGTCATTTTTGGGGTAGAGTCTCTAGTCCAGGAGTGCCCACTTGTGTCAGCCTAGTGAGGCCAGTTTCTGTTAATGAATGCTCTTAGTGGTAGGGGACAAACAAAAGATTGACATGCCTGTTTCTGTTTTATTTCTGAAAGATTGTCAATTTTCCCCTCGTGCTTTCTTTCTCATTTCAGTTACAACTTCCAGAGCATAACTTTTTCTCTACTTTTGTGATTCTCTCCAAGAAGCAATACTTTTTGAAGCTGTTGACTTTTTCAATACTATTCATTTTCAAACTTTTTTCCTATAGCTGGTACTGTGAACTACTAAATACCAGACCCCCAATTTTACCACTTAGTGTTGTACTTTCTTTTTCTTAGTCTATGCCTTATCTGTGTGCTCTGCTTTTTAATGGTGTCTCTTAAGCTTCCCTTTTCCTAATTTCAACACCCAAAGGCTTATATTAGCCTCAGGAGGTCTGTTGTTTATCTCTCTGTTTATAAATAACTGGATCATGGTATTTCCTACTGCCTAGTAAAGCTAAAGGCTTGAGTCATTTGTGATTTTATTTGCACTCTTTTTTTGGTATTGTTATTTTGAGGAGGACTTGAGTAGACATTCAGGTTCAGAAGGACGCTATTATCTCTAGTCTCACAGTTTCCTTGGAAATAGAGTTTTGAAATTGACCATTTTCTACATTAAATGTATAGATTTGTTTTCTGTAGATTTTATTATACTTTGAACTTAAAGACACAAAAACATGTTTTTTTAAGTTGCATATCCCTAATTGGACTCTATTTTTTGAGGGAGGAATCTTATAGTTTTGATTTTCACTGTGGTACTTGGTATAATATACACATAATAGTTTCTCAATACATATTCACTACTTAGTTGTTAAAACTATCATTTATTGATATAAGAAAATCTTTTTATATAAGAAATTGTAAGCAAAACATTTTTTTTTTTATTATTTATGCCTACAGCACCTGGTCTTCTTAGTGGGTCTCCAATCCAAGCACTAACAAGGCCTGACCCTGCTTAGCTTCCGAGATCAGATGAGATCGGGCTTGGTCAGGGTGGCATGACCGTAGAACATGGACCATGGCTTCACTGGGGCATGAACCCAGGGCCTTCTGCGTGTAAAGCAGACGTGCTAACCACTACACTATGGAACCACATCCTATTTATATATTTTTTAAAAAGATTTCTTACATATATTAGTGTTGAGAAATATCTTCTAAAACAATTAAATTATAATTTTATTCTATTTTTTAAATTTCTTAAAAAGAAGCCACATTTTAAGGGGAACACCCAACTTAAGGGAAACACACTTATGAAAAAACTGAAAATAATAAAGACTAATTTCTTCAGTGCATATTTTTCTCAATATCTTCTCTGTAAAAAAAAAAAAAAAAGAAAACTCATAAATTTTGTTCTTGATTTTAGCATGTGTAAAAATTAAAGCAACGAACAAAAAGAAAATATAACACATTATTGTTATCTCTGCTATTTATTAATTCATTTAATTTAAATGCAAATCATATGTTTTAATAATCATAAATTGCTTGGCATCAGGTTGTTCCTAGTAATGAGCAGTTCAAGTGATGGCACTTCTTTGAAATTCTAATAAAGCATTCCATGGAGCCCTCTTCTTTTATGAGAATGGTTACCACTTGAAACATTCTAATGCAGAGCTGAAATGATTTAAAAACTTGCAAGAAAGTGTTAAGGTTGAATAGGAAGCCACTCTTGGTTTCATGGCTAGCTCTGAACACTGAAGTTAAGAAGTAATTTCAAATCAATCTGTAGAAAGATTTTACCTCTGATCATGAACAAACAGAGGCCCTCTCTCCAGCAGGTGTCAGGAGTCATGTGATGGACACTAATGATGTCTGCTGCCTTTTATCATCTGTCACAGACAAGTCACATTTGTTTCCACACAGACAGTGAGAACATTTAATGAAACAAAACAGCATTATCGAGCTTCAGGTTTCCCGATTCTCTTTGGTTCTTTACATGACGCTCCAGGTTCATTAAATTGTGGCTTGTGGAGGTATACTACAATTATAGTCTATTGAACCAAAAATTGTAATGAGATCCCAAGACAAGGCTTTAATATTTAGTGACCTCCTCTCTCTATTTTAAAAGTTTAAATCCAGAGAATATCACGGTTTAGAATGTATTTATAGGTTTATCATTCTTTAATATAAAATTATATGTTCATTATAGAAAAAATACAAAAACTAATAATAAATTTAACCCAAATTATATTAGAAATATTTCTTAATTTTTTTAATTTGTTTGTTATTTTGCTTTTAGCCTTGTAAGCTTTATAATACATTCATATTCTTATAAAAATATTTAGTTTATTTTCAGGCCTCAAAAGCCTGTGACTACAATAATAATTAAATTTCCTCTGTCTTTAATCAAAAGATGCTAAATGTAGGCAGATATAGGCCTACTATAATACCATATTCTTTCTTATTTATTCATTTACTCAACAAATATTTATTGCATTTCTACTACATGTGAGGTACTTTTTAGCAGCTGAAAATACAGCAGTGAACTAAAACTAATAGAATCTCTGTCCACACAGAGCTCAAGGTTCTGGAGGAGTAAATAGCAGAGATGAAATAAACAAATGAAAAAAGAAATAGAAATATATAAACATAATATGCCAGGTAATGAGAAGAGTTAGGGAGAAAAAGGAGGAAGGAAGGCAGAGAACGAGTGCCTCTATTCACTCTACTTCCTGCATCATAGCCACAATTCAGACTAGTCTTGATTTCGCCAGATATGCTCAAATTGAGGGCATTTGTCATGATTGTTCCTTCTGTTTGACTCTTTCACCTTTCTAATTTTTGCTCAAATGTCATCATCTCAATGAGGCCTATCCTAACTACCTGTCCTGCCCTAGCACTCCCAAGCTGCTTGCCATTCCTTGTTCACTACTTAATGCTTATTACTTTTGAACATTCTACATATGTATTATTATGCATATTTATTATTATGTAAAGTATATTTTCAGTCTCTCTCCACTAGAACTTAAAGTTTAAAAGAGCAGAGATTTTTGCCTAGTTACTAATGTATTCCAAGTGCTAAACCTAGTGCCTGACGTAAGCGTTGAAAATATAATATTTGTTGCATAATTAAAGCAAAGATGTTGAATAGGCCATTGAATACCTAAGACTTGAATTTTAGGGAAGAAATCCAGGCTAGAAAAACGAATTTGAGAGTCAGATAGGGTGACATTTTTAGTCATAAAATTGAAAGAGATCTAGGGAATGAGTAAAAAAGGGGTAGAGGTCTTCAAAACAATCCTTAGGCATGTCAGTGTTATGAAATCAGCAAGATGAGGAAGATTCAGGGAAGAAGGCTGAAAAAAGTTAATAGTAAAAATAGGAGGAAAATCAACTGAGTATGGCCTCTTATGATCCAAGTGAAGAAAGTGTTTCAATAAAAAAAAAGTTAACAAATTTGGAACATTTGTCTTTTTATGTCTATCATTTTTTAAGTACTATACTGCAAGATAACCTCTGTATTTCTGAGTAATAAAAACAATTTTTATTTTTATTTCAATCTCATTATAAAGTCATAAAGATTCTAATTTTTATAAAATTAGCCATATGCAATACATGCACATAAACTGCAGCACATCTCAGTAAATGAAAAACAAATATCTTGAAAATTAAGATGCATAAATTCCAATTTGGAGATCATTGGTCTACAAAATGAGACTTAAAGGGACCTCAGATTGAGACCGTCCAAAGAAGAAATCATCTCCTTCTTTCTCAAATATCTTTGTCCTTCAGTGTTTTCTACTCCCATCAATGGCACATCTTTCTGTAGAAGCCTAGATGCCTTACATAATTTCTCTTTTTCCCCTTTTAGCCAAGGGACTAGCTGTATTGGCTTCACATCCTGCCTACTTCATCTTTGTGTTCTCTCTCACATTCTGCCAGCTAATTCCTTACTGTAGACATCTTTCAGGCACCTGATACTACCACTTCTGTCTTCTCTTCATAACTAAGTGCATCTCTCTTAAAGTTCACATACATTCACTAACTCTCCTTTTCACTTCCTTTTCATTCCTCCCCTATTACGCTTTGACTTATATCCTCACATCTCCACAATAACTGATCTAGCTGAGATTACTCATAATCACCTAACTATCCAATTCAGTGGATAGTTTTCAGTTCTTTGCCTTATTTCAGCATCTGACACTGTTGGAATCTATCTTCTGCTTGACATCCTTTCCTCTTGTGGCTCTGTCATACTACATTATCCCACTTTTTTACTCGTCTTCCTGATCTTTGCTGTCTCCTCGATGGCAACCTTTTTCTCTCTGTACTTTAAACTTCAGTGTCCCTTTGGGGTTCAATTCATAGTCCTCTTAGCACGCCTTAGTCTTTAATGTACACGAGCACTCTGTTCCAATCTAAGTAAACTCATTCATCCCTCAATGTTCACCTATGTCTTCCTTCTCTGCTCTTTTTGTGCTGTC
>NW_006431922.1:1021206-1023944 GCF_000325575.1 Pteropus alecto | reverse complement strand
CACCCACTCCCAGATCTATAGTACTGGGGTTTTAAGACTCAACTAAAATGATATTTTCCCTTCCTTCCCAGAGAACCTCAGCCGTACCTTTCATAAGCATTTACCACAGTTTATCAAGCATAGAATTATTTAGGTAGCCTATTGTACCCTGTGGGCTGGCTCCATGTCTAGTCCATCCTTTTCTACATTGGCCTGGGATGGCTGAAAGTTAATAAATGGACTGAATAAAGAATAAATAAGAATGTCTTAATATTGCAATGACATAGTACAATCACTAGGAAAGTGTCATTTAGTTAGCAACTTCCAGAATTGCCTTGTGCACTCCCAAATTAAGGACTGAGAATACTAATTCCTGTTCTGTTAAAAATACTGTGCTTAACAAAACCTCTCAGTGAGTGATTGGTATGAAACATTTTCACTGAGAAATAGATATCTTTTTCACTGTTCTAAATAACTGGACACTAAAATATAGGAACACATCACATTTACAAATATGCAAATTATAGTGGTTATCTTTTCAATTACATTCAATGAACCATTTATATGTACATAGATACTGTTATTTCACATGTTTTTATAATGTTTTAGACATTATATATAACTTCATAGTTCTCTGAGTACTTTGACAAATCTTACTCTGAAATAAAATTAACATTAATGATTATTAATTACATTTTAATGGAGCATTAGATTAACATATGAGAAGATTAGGCTTAGACTTATTACTAATATTTCTCATATGATAATTTCTTTAACAGTTTTAAAATTTATTATTTCATTATATTGGCTCCTTTTCCTTGAACATCATTAGGGCTTACAAATACCAAAACCACTACATTTAATTAAATAGGAATAATAATAGCAACAAAAGCCAGCATTTATTGAGCACTATGTCAGCCTGGGCCCACTGGTAAGCACTTTATATGTATCATTTTTTTTTTTTTTGATTCTCACAGAATCCCAGGAGATAGATAATAGTTATCCCCATTTTACATCAAAACCAAGGCTTAGAAAAGTAAAATGACTTTTTCAAGGCCATAATCTAAAAGTATTAGATCTAGATTTCTAAAAATAAAAATGTCTGATTTCAGAGCCAGTCTTTTAACCATGCTTATTTAACTTCTAAATCTTTTTGCTTTCAACAAGACATATTATTTGAGTAGGTGACACCATTTCCATTTAGTTTTCTGGTTTTTATATTTAATATCTGTAATGTAAGGTCGTGTTGTACTTTGCTCTAAAAAAAAAAATCCTAATTAGGGCACTTATTAAACATATTATTGTATGCAGTAGTATGTTTACTGCATTTCCATAATTTTTTATTTGAGAAACATAGTTTAAATGAACATAAGCCTGAGGTATGTTGGCTTCATTTTAAGTGCTTACAATCTATATTTTAGACAATCAATTCAAGACTCTTGACTAAAATCAAGCTTTCTGACCTGTTTTGGAACGTTGGAGCTAAGTCTGACTACTTGCAGTCTTCCAAAATTTCAAATCTTTATGATTCCTTAAGGTTATGTAAACTAGACTAATGAACTGGTATTAAATTTTCAAAAGTTCTAAATAAGTAATACTTGAAAGCTAAGAAAAAATGCAACTGATAGAAATGTCTTTTATTAATTTCAGGCTTCAATTTCTTTTTACCAGCCTTCGTCCTAACTTTTCCATCCAAAGATCACTCTTCTTAACAATAAAGGCAGAAAATAAAAATCAAATCTTATCAGATCTATTCTTTACTCATCTGTCAGTATGGTATAGTCAAAACTGAGCAACAGACAAACCTGGACTTTCTTAGATATTATTTGGAATATAACTAAGTGAAACATTTTTATATTTGTCTTTAACAACTTTCATTAACTTTATTTAGTGACTAAGATGTTGAGATAGTGTTCTGTAGAAGTCTCTGCTACTTTTTTGGTATATATTCTTTAATAAACCCCTTTACATTGAAATCTATTGGAAAGCACTCTTTGGGGATATATATAACTAACTTCTAAAGAGATAGTTCTAGATCATTTTGAATGAAAAAACTTTGGGAATATGATGAAAGCTCTGGATACCCCTCTCCCTATACATTCAAATTTCACTTAAGTTCAAGGAGTTTATAAACCAATGACTTTCATCCATGAACACTTGTAGACAAAATTCTAATTAAAAGACTTACTTATTTTCACCTTTATTATGTTTATCACAATTACATCGACAATTGAAATTTTAATATAAATAATTTTAACAATATATATTTTAGAGTCTCACATCACCAGGTCATACCTGTTTTTACTCTGAATATTTTAATGACTGCTTCTGTAACATTTAATTGCCACTTGTATTTTCTACTATAGCTGTTTTTTGTATTATTGGTTTATTTAAAGGCAATGGGTATGATAGCAAAATTCAAGGGGTTGAAATATTATGTTAATCAAGGTATTTAATATTTCTAAGCTACAATATTCCCATCTGCTAAATGTGATTAGATCTACTTCATTATTTTTTTTAATGGATTAGAATTAGATGAGAATGTCAGCTCCCCAGTAGCAGAAATGGTAATTGTATTTTTTCTTAGCATTTGTCCAGAATAGTGCCTGGCACATAGTAGGTGCTTAATGAATATTTATTGGATGAATCAATAAAGTATACAAAATTCTTAGCAGATGATATGTCATTAGTATGATTTTTTAATCATAATGGTTTCAATGATGTTTCAGAAATGAAATCATCACCAGGGAAGTCAAGAA
>NW_006431922.1:1016219-1021168 GCF_000325575.1 Pteropus alecto | reverse complement strand
TCATTGTAAATTCCCTTTATAACTTTATATTTGTTGTCACTTCCTCAGAGATGCCTTTCTTGACAAACCCAAGTTTCCTTGCTCCTGTTTAAACCAGGAACTCTACATTTTACAGTTTCAGTTTCTTCACAATCTGAAATTATTTTATGCGTTTAACTTGCTCATCATCTCTTTCTCCTGCTAGAAAGTTTCATGGGAGTAAGAACTTTGTCTTGTTTATTTGTCATAACCACAAGTCAACTGAAGTGCCAGATACATGGTAAGCACTCAACAAACATTTATTGAAGAACAAATGAATGGTGTGTAACTCTTATTCCTCTTAGGATCAGTTAAGGGTTCCTCGTACCTGCTAACATGAGTGGATCTTAGTCTCGCAGAACACAGAACTCTACTTCTTTCTAGAGGGTCCAGCTTTAGTCATCTTATTCTTGTGGGAACAATTCTGAGAGCTATTATTCAGATCCTGTTCTCCTCTCTCTGTCATACTCTAAATATTGATCCTCATAGCAAACACTATTCTTGCTGACCCAGCAGCCATTTTCTCCTTTATCCTTCCTAACAGAGTTCTGTTCAGGTGCCCACACATTCACACAGCCATTAATTAGGGGAAGTCAGGCCAGCCCCAACCCCAGGGAGTAGGTCATGATAATCCAGTCCAATCACATGGTCTCATTCCCTTTTTTGATGATTGGTTTTAGTATGGACATGTGACTCAATGTTGGCCAGTGAGATGTGAGGAGCATTTCTTGAAGTTTCTATGAACTTGTAACAACATAGACATAACACTAAGCTTCAGAGAGCTCTAGGGAGCACTAGCATGTGAGAGTACAAGATAGCAAAAGTGAGCAAAAAAGAAACAGTTAACAAATACAAGAGACAGAGACTAAGGAATGAGAGAAAGGGAGAGAAGCTAAAAGAGACTATGAGAGAGAAATGAGTTTGAGAATAAGAGAGAGAAGAGTGTATATAAAGACCAGTTAACTGAAAAGATCTAACTCTATATTATTTTCCAAGAGGATGCACAAATAATAAAAACGTATGCTCCTGTTGAGCTGACAATAAGAAATTTCCTGCGGAAGCAGTACATTCAAAGTGGATTTTTCTACCTGCTGTTTACTATTAAATGACTATGTAATAAACTTTTATTTAATTTACTAGATTACTTTAGAGACTCTAATATGTTTCCAAATTATTTATTGATAAAATTTAACAATCAAGCCATGTCTTAAGTCTCCAGATTCCTGGAGTTTCCATATAAATGTTATTTTTTTAAAAATTGGTAATTCTCAGCATCTATTTGAATGACATCATTATGTACTCCCTGTAAAGAATGCCAAGGAATGGCCACAGGTATCTGGCATATTCTGACTATGGCCAGGAGACCCATATCATTAGGATAATCGCCATGAGTCATCCTGCTTGGCTGTGTGTTTAAAATCAAAACAAGAGGCAAAAACAACATAAGTGCAGTTAATTTAAGGCACTTTCTCTGTATTTATTAAAGCTAATTGCAAGCCTGGCTTACAATTAACAATTTCCCAAAGGATTAAAATGCCCATGTCACTTGACATAACAGAATGTCCATGGCACTGCCCTCTGGATTTAATATTTCCAGGGATGGATATCATTGCTTGTGATGTTACAACTAGAAAGAGTCTTGCTGTAAAATAAGTATCAACAATACTTTGGCAACATAAAAATAATTTATGATTTTTATGACAGTTTATACTGATATCTAATATTAAAGCAATATAGCTGGAGGCTAATTAATGGATGCAGGTAGGATGTTCCACCCTGGAAGAGGGAGGTTGCCTGTTCCCTCACTGGCTGCTGGCTGCAGCACTCATCTTAATAGCATGTTGTTTCCCGCGTTGCCACCTCGTTAGAAAATTAGCTTTTAATTAACTTTGGAAGCTGTTGCATGGATTTCAATAGGAAACATACATTTGTACACATCTTGTTGCAGAATTAAATCTTCCCTTCATGTTTCTAATAGGCTTCTCCTGCTTTGCAGAAAAGCAACAGTCTAGCCGCTTTTGAGAAGCAGCTCCATGGGTAGCAGTGGCCACGCAGCTCCAGCCTGCTCCTAATTACAAAGAGATGTCCTTTAGTGCCTTCGTGAGCAGCCCTTTACTCCAAGGCCACTTGAGACATTAAGAAGCAACACAGAGTACCATAATCCCAGATGCTCCCTTTTCATGCTTCTGACCCCCAACCTGGCTTTAATGGTACATAGTCTGGCAAGAATGTGTCTTACCCCATTTTTATATTTAAACATCTCTCCCTGTGCACAGTGGTGATAAGCCTATAGACAAGATAAATAGCTAGATTATTACTCTTCACCCCAGGGGAAAGTCATGCTGTCAATTAGGCTAATGGGGGTTCCGGGTTTAGCTTTGGCATGACCTAACACTAGCGAAGGCTTTTTGCCCTGCATAGCTGCAAAGCCCAAAGATGGATTTGAAAAGTGGTTACAACCCTACGGTGGCCAGTCAGCAAAGAGGGAAGTCAAGAACCTGATGATTAATAATCTGCCAAACAATGGGAGAGCAAGAAAAATGAGGCCTATGAGACCAGATCTTTTGAGTTTTATTATAATTATACGTCACTTCTTGTGATTCCATTTGTTGGTTTAAAAATAGATATGGGTGCTTTCTATTTAAGAAATAAGGCTCCATCTTTTACTAAAAATAAATGTTCTTTTGTCATACTTTTTTAAAGAACTTACTCTGACATGTCATTTGATCTTATTACCAGTCTCTGAGGAACATAAGATAGGTGGCTTTTTTTTTTTTTTTTTAAATTTTGCAACTGATGAAGCTGTTTGACACAGGAGAGTTTAGTAATTTCCCTGTGATCACACAGCCAGCTGCTGCTGGTGCCAGGATGAGAATTCAAATAATTTAACTACCCTTATTTATGATTCTCCATTGCACACATCTCACTCTCCAACCTCAGAAATTAAATTATAACCTGCTAGCAATCAATTTTTATAATTTTATCCATTACATTACCTGGTATTCATAGGAGACAAACATAAAAAGTAACTCCTGGCAAGTACAGTTTATTAAACAATGAAATTACTTAATGCAAAATTAGAAAGCATAATGTTAGCTCTGATTTAGTCTACGATTGGGGGAATATAGGGACCACTTTTTCAGATACCAGAAGAAGATGACAGACTGTGCAATTTGAGAGTTTCCATTCCAAAGTTAGGCTCCTTAGTAGGGAGATTGGATTATAAGCAGGATAATCACATAGCCTCCTGATTTACCTGGGTAGATTGCAGTCTTTGCTATCTAGGGATTCCATTGGTTTTAGCATTTGTGTTGAACAAAATGGCCCAGTTGGAGAGTAAATTTTATGGAATCCCAAATTTTGTGGTTGTTGATTTTTTTATAATATATATTTTTTTTATTTTTCAGTTATAGTTGGCATACAATACTATATTAGTTTCAGGTGTACAACATAGTGATTAGACATCTCTCACAAAGTGATCACCCCAATAAATCTAGTGCCCCTCTAAACCATATATAGTTATTATAATATTATTGGCAATATTCCTTATGCTATACTTTCTATTTCTGTGACTATCAGTAACTACAAATTTTTACTTCTTAATCCCCTTCCTCTTTTTCACCAACCCCCCTCAACTCCCCTCCAGTCTAGGAGCCCTCAAAATGTTCTCTGTAGCTATGAGTTTGCTTTTATTTGTTTATTTTGTTCTTTACATTCCACATATACATGCAATCGTATGGCATTTGTCTTCCTCTATGACTTACTTCACTCAGCACACTACCCTCTAGGTCCATCATGCAATATCTTTTCCTATTACCTTACTTTTAGTTTGTGAGAGTCTTTTAATCTGAAATGAGTCTCTTGTAGGCAGCATATATAAGGGTCTTGTTTTCTTATTCATTCAGCCACACTCTCTACTGATTGGAGTACATAATTCTTTTTTATTTGAAGCACTAGTTAATAAGAGGAATATTTCTATTTTATTTTTTATTTTTATTTTTTTTTTAGGCAAGGCAACCCTTGGTTAACCTCACAGATCGCAAAGATTTTGTCAGTTTACAATCCCTTATTTATTTATTTATTTATTTATTTATTTTTACGCCTACAGCACCTGGTCTTCCTAAGTGGTCTCTCATCCAAGTACTAACCAGGCCAAACTCTGCTTAGCTTCCAAGATCAGACAATTAGTGCCATTCTTTATTCATATTTTTGCTATATTTTTCTTCTTTTTAAAGAAGTCCCATCAACATTTCCTGGAATGCTAGCTTGGTGATGATGAACTCCTTTAGCTTTTTCTTGTCTGGAAAGCTCTTTGTCTGTTCTTTGACTCTAAATGATAGCTTTGCTGGATAAAGTAATCTTGTTTGTAGATCCTGGGTTTTCATCACTCTGAATATTTCGTGCCAAGCCCTCTATCCTGCAAAGTTTCTCTTGAGAATCAGCTGCTGGTCTTATGGGTGCTCCCTTGTAGGTAACTAATTGCTTTTTATCTTGCTGCTTTTAAGATTCTTTCTTTGTATTTAACCTTTAGCATTTTACTTCTGCCATGTCTTGGTGTAGGCCTCTTTGGGTTCTTCTTTTTGGGGACTCTCAAAGCTTCATGGGGTTGTATGTCTATTTCCTGCACCAGGTTAGGGAAGTTCTTCAAACAGGTTTTCAATTTCTTGCTTTTCTCCTTCTGGTACCCCTATGATGCAAATATTGTTATGTTTGAGGTTATCTCATAGGCTCCTTATATTATCTTTATTATTTTGGATTTTTTTCTTGTTGCCATTCTGATTGAGTGTCTGTCCTCTGGTACCATCCTCTATATTGGTGATTTGATCCTCTGCTTCCTCCACTCTGTTGAGTCCCTCTAATATACTCTTCATCTCAGATATTGTATTCTTCATTTCTGACTGGTTCTCTTTTATAATTTCTATCTGTTTTTA
>NW_006431922.1:1004005-1016117 GCF_000325575.1 Pteropus alecto | reverse complement strand
CTTATAACCAGTGTTCAGAACTCTGCATTGGGTGTATTGTTTGTCTCCATTTTGGTGAATTCTTTTTCCGAAGTCTTGTTCTGTTCTTTCCAGTGGGGCATGTTTCTTTGTCTCCCCATTTTGGCTGCCTCCCTGTGTCTATGCATTAGGTTGTGCTCCTAAGTCTCCCAGTCTTAGTAGACTGAATTTATGCAGTAGGTATGCTACGGGGATCCTTGGCACAGACTTGAAAGGGGTCCCGCAGGCCAAATTCAGCCACAGCCTGTGCACCTCTGAGACCATCTGGTAAGCAATCCACATGTGGCTGCTACCTGTGCTGGGATTATAGGCCTCAAGAGGCCAAGTCAGAAACCGAGGCTGGCTGCCACTAGTGCAGGACTTGAGGCTGCTCAGCAAAAGGTATAGGGTACATCGAAGCCAGATGCTGCTTCATTGGGTTTTGTGAGCCTTTGAGAGATTTTATGAAAGTTTGCAGCAGGAGCCAAGACAGCCGGTTTGTATGGAATAAACTCACTAGAAGAGCTTGGATAGGCTCATAAGTTGGGAGAGGCAGGGTCTCAAGGAATTCCCTAGGTGGAGCGACCTGTGTTATCCAGACTGATGGCACCTGTGTCTGCAGGCTGGGAGTGGGGCGGGCTCAACAAAGGCATAATGGCTTCTGCCTGCACCTGTGTTCAGGAGCAAACCGTCCCTTCATCCCTTGCTCTGAAGCCCGACAGCTCAGCACCTCCTCATATGTCCCTGGCACCCCTCAAGCAGCTGCCCAGTGCTGGAGCTCAGAGTGAGTGAGTCTGTCAGCAAGTAGGGCCTGGTGTAGCCCCTTTAAGAGGAGGGTCTCTGCTTCTTGCAGCCCTCCATCTCATTCAACTGCAACCTCTGCTGGTTCTCACTGCTAGAGGTTGTGGGGACTTCTCTTCCCCGTACTGGAACCCTGGGCTGGGTAGCCCAGTGTGCAGCTGGGACACCTTGCTCCTTAGGGAAGGGAGAGGGCTCTATAGCTACGATAGCCCTCCCAATTCTCCATCACCAGTCACAGTATGTGACGAGGCCGTTTTGCATCTCTGCCCTGCCTACTGTTTTGAGGTGACCTAGTTATAGGGCTCTGTTCAGCCAGACCTCTGGCAACTCCAGGTACTGGTTGCTCTGTGGTTTTGTTATAATTTTGGTTGCTAGAGGAGATGTGTACAGCCTTTACCTTCTGTTCCATCTTGAATCTCCTCAACTTTGTTGATTCATGGCACTCTAATTTTAAGTAAAAAATTTATTTTCTAGTTATATTGACTCACTGAGAAACCAAACTTTCCACAGCTCAACTGTTGGATGTTTTCAAGAAATGCTTTATTAGTTGCACACTTCCAGTGCTTTCCTGAGAGCAGATGACAGTGGTGATGGAGATGACAAATATTTATTGGGCATTCCATTCCAGGAGTTGTGCTTTGTAGTTTACCTGCATTATAATCTTCTTTAATCATTCCCAACTCTCTGAGGAAATTATAATTAGTACCCACATTTTATCTAGGAGGAAACTGAGGCTCACAGTTATCAAGTAACCCACTCGAGATCCACCAGCAAGTTAAGTGGCAAAACCAGGATTTGAGTTCAAGACTTTCTGGCCTTAAAGCCCAGGCTATGAATAGCTATGACCTTTCAGAGGAGGCAAAGTCTGAACACAGATCTGTTCACTAGTGTGTTTGACTGCTGCAGATGAGGAAAGCCCACAGCACTCTCTCAGGCCTCTCAGGCTGTTTCATTGGCCTTTACTAAATAATTACTTCTCATGCTTTAACAGAAACAAGAGTCACATAAGGTGCTTTATTGAAATGCATATCCCTGGGCCCTTCTTCAAAGACTCTGATTTAGTAGAATCTGTGTATTGCCCTTTTTAATAATTTCCCTAGATAATTCTGACATTAGTGGTTTCTCAACCACATATTGAGAAATACTGATCTATATACTTCTGAGTATTAGAAAATTTGGGTCTTAGATTGCCAAGCATGATGAGAGAGGCATGGATAAATTACCTACTTCATTGAAAAATACCTGAAATGAAGAACAATATGGCAACTGTTAGGTACCTGCTTTGTACCACTTTCACATGTTTCATTGCATTTAATCTTTATAACAATCTTGTTGTTGTTGTTGTTGTTGTGTGTGTGTGTACTCACGTGTATTTTACCAAGAAGAAAATTGAGACTAAGTGAAGTATTTGTTGCTAAGTTATACATCTTGGTAGTGGTACAAACTTGGATAGTTAACATAATTCAAATACTTTTTATTTATATGGATTGAAATACATCAACATTTTAATAATATTTATATCTACTACATTTATGTTCTAACAGTTTTTGTTTTTCTTCTTTGTTCCTCTGTGTTTTCCAAATTATCTTCAATGAGCACGTATTATTCTTATGATTAGAAAACAGTGCCAATATAAAACTATTCTTATTGTTGGCTCATGTTCTCATTGGTTGGCTTTCCCAGCGGCAAATTCTGAAACAAGAGTTTGAGCACAAGTAGTGTATTTTGGAGGTAACCACTGGAAGTGGGGAGTACAGAATTGAGACAGGAAAGAAACCGATGCCCACATAAGGTGTTCATGAACAGATTACCGTTGTAGTCAACTGGGATCTCTGGAGAACAGCTTAGAGCACTACTCAGAGTTATCCCAACTGAAGGTTGAGAAAGCGAAGGTATTAATACTCTAACTGCTATCCATCATTATTCACCAGCACTTCCAACCTGCCCTGTCCATAATAGGACAATGCTCTTGTGGTCAGAGAAAACCCTTGAACAAAGAGGTGTAGGTGTTTGCAGTAAAAAGCCATCAGGGTGCAGGGGCACGGAAAGAATTGGCTACATTATTGAAACAGAGGTGAAAGTCTAATAGCATAACTAATTAGTGTTCTAGCCAGAGTTACAGTTTGACTTTAGCATGTTTCCCATGCTTCCTGCCTCTTGATCAGTCATTTTACCTATTTAAAAATATGTGGACTACATATACCTAGACTTGGATTTATATCAAGATTATAGCCTACATATAGATTTATTTTTCTATTACTAAGAATTTTATTTTCACTGTTGTGTTGAAAAGTAGTGTCTTTTTCAAGAAAGAATCCATTTTTTATTAATTATGTTGGCTTTCCATTTTTAGTGTGCAGGACAAATTTATGTTTGAATCCCCAGATTCAAGTGTATCTGAAGGCCATGAGATGATGAAACAAGGGAGATCTGTAATGTTGAATGTGATGTTTCTTCCTCATGACAAAGGGTGGGAGATCTGTGCTGCAACTACTGTCTTGAACACCCCAAAGGAAAGCTCAACTTTATTGATATTATAAACTGACCAGTAGAACCTGACAGTTCTCATCAGTCACAACCTGAATCAGCTTAAACACTGCCATTGTTCTTTGGGGAGCAGCAACCCAGCAGAGGAAATCACCTTTTCTAATCAAACCTCTTCTGAGGGAATTGCCAATCTGTGCTAAAAACATCTGTCTCTGTTCTCTCTAAGAAAATTAAAAAAGAAAGAAAGAAAGAAAAAGACCAATAGATATTGGGTTATCATCATGTTCCTAAATTTATTTCCTGTCCACACAAATCCATATCGATGTAAACTTTGGGCTGTATAATGAGGGGAAAAAAATAACTCATCTCTTTATTTTTACTAGGAATTCAAAGATAACCAAATGTTGAAAACTAACACATTTTGAAAACTTGTTTGATATGGAGAAATGAAGACAGTACCAAAAGAATATGATGTAGGTCTCCTCTAAAAACTTATTATCTTGAGGTTCACAGCAAAAAGGATTTGCTTCTCTTCCTTCATTCTGTATTTTGGTCAAAGACATTACTATAAGGGAACATCTCTCTTTGTTAATGTCAGACACATCCTTCATTTGAGATTCCCTGAGATCATTAATTAAAACTTTTTCTTTTTGCAATTTTTTCTTGTCTTCTAAATCTCTCAGTTTATCTACTATATGGAATAGGCAAGGGTCCCAAACACTAGATCCTCAAGACAATGTAGATATAACTGGTCATAAATAAAGAGATTACATATTAATGCTTAAAATATAATAAATCACACATGTGGAGAGAAAGTTGGGAGGTAGAAGGAAAAGGAGATGGAGATCAGAATTTTACATTTGCCTTTAAAGCCTGAGCTTCTCAGCTGTCTCTTTCTGGGCCAAGTATCACTACTGCTATTGGTGGAAGACCCAGCAGTTTTCATTTTGTTTTGTTTTGTTTTGTTTTGTTTTGTTTTGTTTTGTTTTGTTTTGTTTTGTTTGTTTTAGTGAAAGAAAGGTTACTTCAAACTTTTTGCTCTGGAAGTCCTCTCATTCCACACCAGAACTCCCACCACTCTCTACCTGAGCCCCTCACCCCAATGTGGCCAGTGAAAACTTTTCCCTCATGGCTACAGCCAAAACTATTCATTTAACAACCTACCTCTTACCATTTGCAGTTTCTCCAAACAGTATTTTTCTCTTGTTAAATGTTGGATATTTTTGCTTATTTTTTTAATTAAGGGAGCTATTTCCTTATAATTTCCACTTGAATAATTATCAAAAAGAGGAAACATACATCTAATAACTCTACAAGTCAGATGATGCACTCTTTTTAGTACCTCTAATGTACATTTCACTCCCTCTGTTGCTTCCTCTAATCAGTCCTCCTCCTCTCTCATTGGCCATTTATCTCCTTGCCTTCAAGTATTACTCTGCTCCAGCCCATTTTCCATTATTTATTATTCATATAGGTACACAGCATTCTTTCAAGTGATCATTATATTGCCTTGCTTCAAAAACTTTGGCAAAAAGAAAAGTATAGGAGTATATTAAGAACAAGCAAAAAAGACCTTATGCAACTTCTATAAACTTAGTTAAGGTGTCATGGAGGTCTGGGCATGAAAATGCTGAGTTGAGTAAAGGTGCTGGATTGAGGTAACTAGGAAAGCAGAAGCTAACAGTTAAAGACAAGACTCAATTTCCAAATTCATGTAAGGAGTTCATGATACAGACACCAGTCAGCTATGTAATTTTTATAAGAGGTAGTGGAGCCCATTTAGCTGGATAGATATAGGGATGGATAGATAACTCTCTAGGAGTTCCATGCAGTGGCAGTAGGGCTTTGGCTCTCAGTTTACTGTTAATATTAGGACCCATGGTTGAAAGTGACCAAAACTTAACAGTAGCTTAAGCAAAACAAACAATTTATTTTCTTGCAAAAATGAGGAATGATTGGAGTATGGGTAAATCTCCAGGGAAAATTGGAAACTTGAACTCTAATCCCATCATCTTTCTCTCTTCTTTTCTTTCCACTCCGTCCTTTGCCTTCTCCTCCTCTTCCCTCCTTCTCTCTCTCTGTCTTTCTCTCTTCTGCTTTTCTCAACATCTGTCTTGGTTCTCATACTTTTTTCATTTACATATAAAACATTTTAATCTCAACAAATTTATTTTCCATATTTCACAGATTTACACGAAAAGGGCTTATCTCTCTCTCTCTCTCTCTCTCTCTCTTCATTTCTAAATTTCATTTCTAAAGTCTTAGAGATAGATTCTGAGAGTTCTGACCTCATGTATAGCTGGAAATTAAATTGTCTGGGGAGAGGACAGAAGAATAATATAATTGGCAACTTGCACTAAGTCATGTGGTCACAGTTGGAGGAGGAGTAGCTCTCAAAAGAAAGGAGTGCTGGTTCCATATGATGGAGAGCCAGGTTTCCAAACTATAAGAATGTTGTTCTATTAAAAGGAAGATAAGGAAGAAATGAACACAACTGATGTCAACTTTATTTAACTAGAGCGTACAGAATAGTTGTGATTCTTAGGGCACAGGTGTTCGGGTATTGTCACCAGGATGCTGGTGCCTCCACTGACGGTAATGAGGAAAACTTAAAACACCAGTGTCATATCTACACTGTGGCATGCATACTCAGGTCTAGAAGGCCAAGTTAATGTCAAGCCTTTTAGGTAAAAACTGGTACAGTCTTACAAAGCCTTTTCGTACCTACCTGGATTGATCTGACCTTGGAAGCAAGACTGAAGTAGGAAAATGTAAGTTTTGGTACTTTATTTCTTCAGTAAATATCTATTAAGTGAATTTATATGTACTAAGCTGTGTTTGGGGCAGTGAGTACACTGTAGTCAATGGGACAGATGCTCTTATGGCCCACAGATGCTTAGAAGATAGTTTTAGCATGCTTCATTTCCCCAAACTCTGCTCTTACAATGCAATGTTAAGTAGGAAATTTCTGTAGAACTCCTCCTTTCCTACACAGATACTCATTTGAACAGAAGATTGAATCCTAACACAGTGTCAAAGATGTTGAATCTTCATAGAAGCACCTCCAACAACTAGAGTTTTAGTCTGTGGTTTATGGGTGAGTGACGAATTTTAAAACTACTCCCTGGCAAGTCGCATTTTTAGATACATGAAAATGGCTTTAGTATGTTTATAAATTGTTTTATTTAATTAATCAAAGTAGGTTTTTTTTACCACTTTTTACTATCTTTAATAAGCTTTCTTCTTTTTATCCATATCTTTTTAAATGTCATCTGCATTATTTCCCTGATTGAAAATGAAAATTCTCTCTTCATTAGTCTTGATGTACAAAAGGAATACCAGAACTTTTTTCTTTCCTTCTACTTCATGTCTACAATTCAGATGGCTTTTAAAGGTATTGGTTGCATAGACCATGAGGTTAGGATTCTGCTAAGAAATTGAACCAGGGAAAAAACTTGTATATAAAATACATAATTAAGTCATTTTAAAATTATTTTAGTTAAGATAGAAAAAAAATTATTGACCTATTTATTATAAAATGTATTTGAGAAAATGATACCTATTTTACTATAATTTTAAAAATATAAACATTCTCTTCAGTGTTTAATTTAAACACAGTGAATGTAGTCATGTTGTTTGTGTTCTAAAAGTAGCCTATTTTTGATGTAGCATTCTTCATGATTCTAGTCTTCCAGGAAAAGTTTTGAGAAGAAAAAAGCACAGAACTGTAGTTAAAATATATTTGTTTCATTAAGATATGTTTAAAATGTGAATAAGGTAAAATAAAAAGGCCATACTATGTAGAAACCATTATTTGTAGAACATATATTTGTAACACCAATAAATATATCAATTAATACTGCCTGAAATTGGAATTGAGATTTGTAGAACCCTAGACAGTCATTTTAAGTAAAAAAACAAAAAAGTAATAATGAAACAAAATAAAACAAACAACAACAGCAAAAACTTTCTGAACAAATCTTTTTAAAAACTCTTTAGGGTCCAAATTACTACTTTAGAAACAGAGGTTTGTAATATCTTTTCTACTCCCATAAGAATTTTAGAAAAATTAAGTGAATATATACGAAGGTATTTTGCAAACATTATTGTTATGATATGTAGGTCTATTCTGTAGTTATAAGTACTGTAAACTTTTTATTATGAAGACTATGGATCAGTGGCTCCATGAGTTTTCTTCTATGGTACCTGTCATATTATAAGTTTTCACATGGATACACCATCATAATAATGGTCAGTAGAATCAGTATTTGTATGTGTGTGGGTGTGTATTTTTTATATGTATTATATATAGATGTTAAGTAGCAAGACACATTCACATACATACTCACCTGTATCCTAACACATAAAAAAGATACATTTTATGTGTATTATTTTATGAGGCAATAACATCTATAAATATCTCAAACACAGGATTCAGCCTTCCTCATCTTGTAACAACAACCACAACTTTTACTTAAGCAGAGTAGAACATATATTTGTAACACCAATAAATATATCAATGCAAATAGAAATATTAGGGGATATTAAAAGATATTAGCTCCAAAAAGAGATAATTAAATGCTCTGAAACACAGTACAAGTGGATACATGAAATAAAAGTATATGAAAGATAAAACAAGTATTAGATTTCCTCCAAACTTGAGATAATAGGACAATCTAATAGAGACTATTAAAAAGATGACTTTTAAAACAGTAAATACACCAAAAATGAAGAAACTGAAACAATGAGAAATAATAGCAATTTCATTCAACTATGACAAAAGAGCACATATATCTCTCAAATAATTAAGTATAGCTTCAATAAAAAGTTATTAAGGTCAACAACTAAGTTAGTAGACTATAAAACCAAGAATTAAAAAATGTCAATATAGGAAAAGGCAGAGAAAGAAAAAAGTAAGCATAGTAGAAACCAAAGTAAATATGAAAAGAAAACTACAATAATGTAAGTGAACTTAATTTACCTTTTTTTAAAAAAAATTTCTCTTTATTGAAATACAATAGACAATTAGTTGCTTGTATTTACATTGTACAATTCAATGAGTTCTTTTTCACTTATAGTTGGCATACAATATATACCAATTTCAGTTCTATAGCATAGTGATCAGAGATCCACATAACTCGTAAAGTGATCACCCCACTAAATCTAATACCCCTCTTCTCCCTTACATACTTATTACATTATTAACCATCTTTCCCATGATATACTCTACATCTTCATGTCTATCCTGCAACTATCCATCTGTACTTAATCTCTTTCTCTCTTTTTTGTTGCCTTCCTATCTAGTATCCATCTAAATATTCTCTATATCTATGACTTTATTTCTACTTTTGTTGTTGTCGATTTTGTTCTTTAAATTCCACATGTACGTGAAATTATGTGATATTTGTCATTCTCTATCTGACCCATTTCATTCAGTGCAATACCCTCTACGTCCATCAAAGCAATATTTCTTTCTATCCTCTTCTTTTTAGTCTCTGTGTGTCTTTTAACCTGGAGTAAATCTCCTGTAGGCAGCATATGTAGGGGTCTTGTTTTCTTATCCATTCAGCCACTCTATCTTTTGGTTGGAGCACTTAATTCTTTTCCATTTGAGGTACTTATTGATAGAAATGTAGTTATTACCATTCTTTAATCCTGTTTTTATACATGTTTTTTCTTCTTAAAGAAGTCCTCTAACATCCTGTAATACTGACTTGGTGATAATAAATTCTTTTAGCTTATTTTTGTCTGGGAAGCTCTTTATCTGTCCTTCAACTCAAAATGATAGCTTTCCTGGATAAAATATTCTTGGTTGTAGATCCTGGGTCTTCGTCACATCGAATATTTTGTGCCAGGCCCTTCTGTCCTACATAGTTTCTTTTGAGAAATCAGTTGCCAGTCTTATGGCTGCACCCTTGTAGGTAACTAACTGTTTTTCTATTGCTGCTTTTAAGATTCTCTCTTTATATTTAACCTTTGGCATTTTAATTATGATGAGTCTTAGTGTGGACCTCTTTGAGTTACTGGGTTTGGAGATTCTTTCAGCTTCCTGGGATTGTATGTCTATTTCCTTCACCAGGTTAGGAAAGTTTTGCATTATTATTTCATCAAATAGCTCTTCAACTTCTTGTTCTCCCTCTTCAGATACCTCTGATATTTTTACCTTTAATAGTGTCTTATAGGCTCCTTAAATTATTACTAAGGAGCCTATAGAACACTATTAAGGAGCCTATAGGACAGTATGCTATACAACTGAAAATTATTATAGTCTTGGCTTCTTTTTTCTTGCCATTCTGATTGAGTATCCTTGGCTTACCTAACCTCTATATCGGTGGTTCGATCCTCTTCTTTATCTACTCTGTTGATTCCTTCTAATATACTCTTCATCTCAGTTAATGTGTTCTTAATTTCTGACTGATTCCCTTTTATAATTTCCATTTCCATTTTTATGTTTTCTATCTGTTAAATTTCTCACTGAATTAATCTACACTTCCTATAAGTTAACTGGGCATCTTTATAACCAGTGTTTTGAACTCTGCATGTGTTAGATTGCTTGACTCCATTATTTCTGGACCTCTGTTCTGTTCTCTCATATGGTTTTTGCTTCTTTGTCTTTCCATTTTGTCTGACTTTCTGTGTCTGTTTCTATGTACTAAGCAAAGCTCCTAAATCTCCCATTTTTATTAGTGTGGACTTGTGTAGTAGGTGTCCAGTGGCATAGTCCTAATTGGGGTTCAGCTGAAGGCAAAAATTTAGCCCAAGCTTCTGGGACCACCTGTTAATTCAGCAAGCAATCCACAGGAACTGTGCTTATAGTTGCTTCATATGACCACATCAGAAACTGAGTCCAGTTGCCACCATGTAACTCTAGGCGCTGCTCAGCAAAGAGCATCTGACTCACTGAAGATATACCTGGATGTGGCTTGGGTGGTGCCGTGAGTTGGAGGAGGAGGAGTTTCAGGGAATCCTCTGGACTGAGCTACCTCTGTTATCCAGTTTGATGACATCTCTGCTATGGTGGTGATGAGTCTGTGCACTGGAAGGAGGGAGGGCTCAACAGAGGAACAATGGATACTACTGGCACTTCTGTACAGAGCAAGTCTCGCCTTAGCCCTTTGTCCAACAATTCAGTGTTCTTTTGTAAATTCCTGTTGCTTCCTGCACAGCTGAACCGGCACTGGTGTTCAGGGAGCAGGTCCATCACTACTAAAGTCCACTTGCTGACATGGCCCCTTTAAGGAGAGCCTGCAGTGGCTGTATCTGCAAGTGGACTTTTGCGGTGCTGCTGCCTCTGCCACATCAGTCTCACTCAGCTACTTGGGAACAGGCAGCACCACGTCCTCACCCTGTCCTACCTTCTGCCATTGCAGGGTGATTATTAGATTTCTGCCTAGTTGTATTACTTGTTCATCTAGATCCCAGGTGATTTTTCCTTGCTGTTTGCTCTTTGTTTCTGTCACAACTTTGATTTGCTCACCAGAGGGAGGAACAGAGCCTCTATCAACTATGCCATTTTTTTCTGCCAGTTTAATTTGCCTTTTGAAAAGCTGATCCTTATTTTGGGTAAGGAACTAAATATCACTTAAATTCTAAGTGATGATATTTCTGAAAAAAACTCAGTGAATTCCAAAACGAGTCATATCAACAATTTCAGGAATTGAAAAACACCTGGATTAGCAGAATTAGTCCTTTAGCAAGGAGATTGAAACTCTCCAAAAGAACCAAATATAACTTCTGGAGATGAAGAACACACTGCAAGAGTTGAAAAATGAAATAGCAAGCTTGGGAAACAGAGTCAACCAAATGGAAGAAAGGACCAGTGATATCGAAGAAAGAAATCTGGAAATAAATCAGAAGGAAGAAGAGAGAAAAATGAATGAAAAATAATGAAAGAGAAATACAAGAACTAGCTGATACCACCAGAAGAGGAAACATAAGAATAATGGGCATTACCGAAGTCAAGGAAAAGGAGCAGGGACTACAAAGTATTTTCAGACAATAGTGGACGAGAATTTCCCAAATCTAAGGAATGAGCTAGAGCATGGAATTCAAGAAGTCGACAGAACACTCAATTATCTCAACCCCAAAAGACCTTCACCAAAACACATTGTATTAAAATTATCAAAAATAAATGACAAAGAAAGAAATCTCAGGGCAGCCAGGGAGAAGAAGACGGTAACCTATAAAGAAAAACCCATTAGATTATTGTCGGACTTCTAAGCACTAACCTTACAAGCCAGAAAGGAGTAGAATCATATATTGAACCTACTAAATGAAAGGAACTACCAGCCAGAGAAAATTTGTCCAGCAAAGCTCTTCTTTAAATATGAAGGAGAAATAAAGACCTTTCTAGATGCACAAAAATCGAAGGTATTCTCCAATACGAGGCTTGCATTTTCTAAGCACTACCATTCCAAGCCAGAAAGAAGTGGAATCATATATTCAAACGATTAAATGAAAGGAACTACCAGCCAAGAAAAATGTATCCAGCTAAGCTCTTCTTTAGATATGAAGGAGAAATAAAGACCTTTCCAGACATACAAAAATTGAGGGGATTCTCCAGTATGAGGTCTGCATTACAGGAAATACTGAAAGGGGTCAGCTCACCTAAAACAAAATGACAAAACAAAACAAAACAAAAAACCCCACACATAACTAGAAGTAAGGCGATGAGCAGGCAAATAGAAGCAGAGAGAAGTTCAACTTTTACTAAGAACAGAGCATTATAAGCTTAAACAATAAGAAAAAATTTGCTATAGCAAGATAGTAATGGCCGTTCAGCATATACAGGGACAAATTGAGACTATAATGACTGAAAAAGAGAGGT
>NW_006431922.1:982487-1003246 GCF_000325575.1 Pteropus alecto | reverse complement strand
AAACTAGACGTAACTGACATTTACAGAGCCTTCCATACCAAAACAGCTGCTTATCCACTCTTCAATAGTGCACATGGAACATTCTCACGGATTGACCACATACTGGGACACAGAGATAAACTCAACCAATATAAGAGGGTTGAAATCATACCAACCATATTCTCTGATCATAATGCTTTGAAACTACAGATCAACTGCAGAAAGAAATCAGGAAGAACCACAAATATATGGAGATTAAACAACATGCTACTGAAGAATAATAGTCAGAAAAGAAATAAAAAGAAAGATCAAGAGATACACAGAAACGAATGATAATGATAGTACAACATATCAAAACTTTTGGGACTTGGCAAAAGCGGTAGTAAGAGGAAAGTTCATATCATTACAGTCCTATCTGAAAAAAACAAGAACAAGCCCAAATAAACAATCTAACACTTTACCTTAAAAAACTAGAAAAGGAAGAACAAATGAAGTCTAAAGTCTGCAGAAGGAAAGAAATAATCAAAATTAGAGCAGAATTAAATAAAATAGAAAAAAACAAAAATAAAAGAAAAAGAAATGCAACGAAGAGCTAGTTGTTTGAGAAGTTTAATAAAATTGACAAAACTCCAGCCAGACTAATTAAATAAAAAAGAGAAAGGACACATATAAACAAAATTAGGGATGAAGGAGGAGAAATGAAGACAGACGCCGCAGAAATACAAAGGATCATACAAGAATACTATGAAAAAGTATACAACACCAAATTTAATAACCCAGAAGAAATGGACCAGTACTTAGAAATATACACCCTTCCTAGACTGAATCAAGAAGAATTGGAAAATTTAAATAGACCAATCAGCAATAAACTACAAAGAGTAGTAGTACAAGACCAGATGGCTTTACCAGTGAATTATACCAAAGATTTAATACCTATTCTCCTCAAACTCTTCCAAAAAATCAAAGAGGAAGCAATACTTCCTATTTCATTTTATGAGGCCAATATTACCCTGATACCAAAACTTGGTAAAGATAACACAAAATAAGCAACTACAGGCCAATATCTCTCATGAACACAGATGCAAAAATCCTAAATAAAATACTAGCGAACTGAATACAGCAACGTATTAAAAAGATTATACACCACGATCAAGTGGGCTTCATCTCAGAGGCACAGGGATGGTTCAACATATGTGAATCGATTAATGTGATATACCACATAAACAAATTAAAAAATAAGAATCATATGATCATTTCAATAGATGCAGAAAAAGCCTTCAACAAGATACAGCATCCATTTATGATCAAAACAATTTACAAAATCGGTACAGAAGGAAACGTAATAAAGGCCATAATGACAAACCTTCAGCCAACATTTTACTTAATGATGAAAAACTAAAAACCTTCCCTCTAAGATAAGGAACAAGGCAAGTCTGTCTACTATTGCCACTGTTATTCAATATAACAATGGAGGTCCCAGCGAGTGCAATCAGGGAAGAGAAAGAGATAAAAGGCATCCAAATAGGAAATGAAGGAGTTAAACTGTCACTATTTGTGGATGACATAATTCTCCATATAGAAAACCCTAGAGACTCCATAAGAAAACTACTAGAAATAATAAGCAAATACAATAAAGTTTCTGCATAAAAAATCAATGTTCAAAAATCCATATCTTTCCTATACTCTAAAAATGAAGTGTCAGAAAAAGAAGTGGAAAAAATAATTTCTTTTGTAATTATAATAAAAGAATGAAATATCTAGGAATAAATCTAATGATATCTGTCTACTATTGCCACTGTTATTCAATATAACAATGGAGGTCCCAGCGAGTGCAATCAGGGAAGAGAAAGAGATAAAAGGCATCCAAATAGGAAATGAAGGAGTTAAACTGTCACTATTTGTGGATGACATAATTCTCCATATAGAAAACCCTAGAGACTCCATAAGAAAACTACTAGAAATAATAAGCAAATACAATAAAGTTTCTGCATAAAAAATCAATGTTCAAAAATCCATATCTTTCCTATACTCTAAAAATGAAGTGTCAGAAAAAGAAGTGGAAAAAATAATTTCTTTTGTAATTATAATAAAAGAATGAAATATCTAGGAATAAATCTAATGATATATGTGAAAGACCTGTATAATGAAAACTATAAGACCCTGTTAAAAGAAATCAAAGAAGATACAAAGAAATGGAAAGATATTCTGTTCTTGGATTGGAAGAATCAACATACTTAAAATGACTTTGTTACTTAAAGCAATATACAGATTTAATGCAATCCCCATCAAAATCCTATTGACATTTTTTAAAGAAATAGAAAAAAAAATCATCAGATTTGTATGGAAGCACAAAAGACCCCAAATTGTCAAAGCCATCCTGAGAAAAAGAACGAGACCGGAGGCATCACTCTGCCCGATTTCAAATTATACTACAAAGCGACAGTAATCAAAATGGCATAGTATTGGAAGAAAAAAAGACACACAGACCTGCGGAACAGAATCGAGAGCCCAGAAGTAAACCCATGTTTATAAGGGCAAATATTTTGACAAAAAAAGACAAAAACCTACAGTGGAGAAAGGAAAGCCTCTTCAATAAATGGTGCTGGGAAAACTGGAAAGCCACCTGCAAAAGAATCAAACTAGACTATTGTCTATCACTGCACTCCAAGATTAACTCAAAATGGATTAAGGACCCGAATATAAGATCTGAAATAATAAAACGCGTAGAAGAAAACATAGGAATGAAACTCAAGAACCTTGGGTTTACCGAGGAGTTTATGAATTTGCCCTCAGGCAAGGGAAGTAAGAGCAAAAATTAATGAATGGGACTACATCAAACTAAAAAGCTTCTGCTCAGCAAAAAAAACCATCAACAAGGTAAAGAGACAACCATTCGAATGGGAAAATATGTCTGCAAGCAATGCCTCTGATAAGGGCCTAATGTCTAAAACATACAAAGAACTCATACAACTTAATAACAACAACAACAACAAAAACAAATGAGCCAATCAAAAAAGTGGACAAAGAATCTGAATACTCACTTCATTGATAGAAGACCTATCAATGGCCAAATAATATATAAAAAGATGCTCAACATCATTAGTTCTTAGGAAAAAGCAAATCAAAACCACAATGAGATACAGTCTCCCACTTGTTAGAATAGCTATAATCAACAGGACGAGTGATAATAAATATTGGAGAGGATGCGGAGAAAAAGGAACCCTCATACACTGCTGGCGGGACTCCAAATTGGTACAGCTATTATGGAAAACAGTATGGAGGTTCCTCAAAAAACTAAGAATTGATCTACCATATGATCCAGCAATCCCTCTGCTGGATATTTACCCCAAAGACTTGAAAACTGTACTCAAAAAGATATTTGCACACTGATGTTCATAGCAGCATTATTCACAGTGGCCAGGACATAGAAGCAAGTGAAGTGTCCTATGATAGAGGATTGGATAAGAAGCTGTGGTACATAAATACAATGGAGTATTACTAAGCCATAAGAAGAGATGAAATATTGCAATTTGTGACAGCATGGATGGACCTCGAGATAATCATGTTAAGTGAAATAAGCCAGACAGAAAAAGTTGAAAACCACATGATATTTCTTATATATGGAATATAAACTTAAAAGCAACAAATGAACAAGATAAACAAACAGAGACTCATGGACCTGGAAAATAGACTAGTGATTATTAGAGTGTACAGGGGAAGTGTGGGGAGGGCAGTAATTGAGGTAAAAAGGGTCAAATATGTGGTGACATTAAAGAATTAAAAATAAATTTCAAAAAGCAGAAAACAATGAAAGACACCTAATGCATTAAGGTCTAGAAAGTTTGGAAGAAAAATGAAAGAAAATTATATACTAGGTATTTTCTCAACAAAATAGGATTGCCACATGAACTGCAGGATGGTCAATTAAATTTTAATTTTAGATAAACAATATCTTTTTTTACTTTAATATGTCCCAAATATTTCATGGGACAAACTTATATTAAAAAGCAAAAATATCTTCATTGTTTAACTGGAATTGAAATTTAACTTTGTCCTGTAATTTTATTTACTAAAGCTAGCAAACTTAAACCAAAAGAATGTTGGTCTAGCTATATCAATATCAGATAAAGTAGACTTTGGTTCAGAAAGAATTTTTTCAAAAAGACACAAACTGCATGAGCCATAAAATAAGTGCTAGATACATCATATACTACATTAAATTTTTAAAACTTCTGATCAAATAAGACACTTTAAACAAAGTGTAAATACAATGCACAGACCGAGAGAAGATATTTGTGATTTATATAACTGGTAAAAGATTAAAATAGAGAATTTATAAGTTACTTCTACAAATTAGAAAGAAAGGGAAGAATAGAATAAGAGAGAAAAAAAGAAAAGCGAATAACAATAACAATATGATCAAAGCACATGAACAGAGAACTGAAAGTATAAAACTAATAACATTGAATACCAGCTATAATTAAATTTAATATACATATACAATTAAATAAAAAGAGTAATCAAGAACTACTATTATTGCTCCTCTGACTACCCCAAATTTAAAATTTTTGTAATCCAAGAGTTGAAGAAGATAAACTATAAAAAACAAATCATATTTATGCATATAAATCAGTAAAACCAATTTGGAAATCAGTTTGACAATATCTAATAAGGATGCACGTAAGAGTGATTTCTTTTGAACCAGATATTTTGTTCTGACGTCTACATCTATGGCTCTGGTGTAGTAACCATTACCACATATGACCATTTAAATTTAAATTAAATTAAAAAAAAAATAAAATTCTGTTATTTGTAGTAACCACATTTCAAATGCTTAATAGCCACATGCTAGTGGCTATTATATTAAACAGAGAAGATATAAAACATTTCTATGATTGCATAAATTTCTATGCGACAGTGACCCTAAGACTGTCTTTAACAATAATTTCTGCATAGGAATATTTTTTTTCTGGCTCTCACCCTTCCTACACAACCTAGCAAAACTATCTCCACCTTAGCTAGTAGCCATTGCTCTAAAGTGATTCATGTCAAAGACATTTCCTATCTAATTTATATTAAGTATTTTAAAAACATTAGAAAAAAATAACATTTATGTATAAGTATAAAAATGAATATAAATGTTGCATTTTAGGAAAGAAGCTGAAACTGGCCTATCTGCCTAAAACAAGTTTACCTAACTGGAGACATGTGAGCTTACATATATATTTTGTTTGGCCAGTTGTTTGATCAAGGTGTTTTTTTTTTGTTTTGTTTTGTTTTTTAAATTAAACTGGTGTCTAACACTTTAAAGAGATTTCCTTAAAAAAAGAAAGAGTTGTCTGGCTTCTCTTTAAAAACAGAAAAATCTAGAAAATTGAGCATGTATCTTTTGATAGAAAACTTTTGCAGGTGCTGAATAGTGGGGACTTCCTTTTGGTAGGGTATAGTCTTCTTAGTAGACCCCAGTTCTTCACTACTTTATTCATTTCTGTCATCTGCCTGCCCCCCATAGGCTTTTGAGTTTGTGACTCCTGCTTCCAACCTAGAAAAATTATTTTATTTCTTTCAAGTGCACCCAAACATTCAAGGGCTCCCAGCTATGTGACATTTGCATGTGATAGACCACATCGACCTGCCTCAAAATAAATCTTTGACAATCACTTGAACTTGAAAAGGCTAAAACATCAATTAATTGAGTTGTGTTAAGATATTTTAGTGTGAACATATGATTCTCTGCATATGTTTATTTCTGAGGTTTTCTGTATATAGACAGGTCTATATTTATGCATCTGACAACTGTTATTTTCAGAAAATAAAGCAGAGGTGAAGGTCCAGTCATCTTCAGCTGTTAGAAGCTAGTATTCTGTTAACAGATGCACCATAAAAGGCTAACACTTTATCACTTTATTTACACCTGAATTGAGGAAGGAGAAGGAGAAACACAATGTAAATAAACATAATATTTTCAAAGAACATAAATGTTCAAAACAAGAGGCTAATTGCTTTTACGGAAGAATACCAGACTATTCTTCATTTCTGACTTGAATTTCTTCTCTTAATTAATTAGACAACAAAAGCATTAACATAACTATTCAGGCAGAGGTTAAATGACCATTCTTCAGGGATATTGTAAAAAGAATTGCTACTTTGTTGAATTTGGACATGATTTAGTTTAATAATTTGGTTTCTTGACACCTTGGAAGTAAGACAAAGTCAACAAATTTAAATGTTTTGAGCAATTGGGGACAGGGTTAGAAAGACAGTTGACTTTAGTGGCAAGATTCCAACTATTAAGATACACTTAAGACTTGCTCTGGAAAAAAGTAAGGGAATAGATAGGCAGGAGTTGAAAAAGAGAGACATCTCACTGTGGTTAGATTTTGTTGCTAACCAAAGGTGGTGGAAGAATTAGAACTCTTTTGGATACAATCTCTTTAGACCAGTGTGTTTCAAACTTTTTATAATACATTTAGATATCTTGAATTAACATCAAGAGATACATTTTTAAAAAAATTAATCTTTCTATGTGACCTGCTCTCTGATTGTTCTTTTTTTTTCCTATTACTTATTTCATTTAAAAATATATAGATATATTGGCTATGACTGTTTCGTTCCACTACACACACGACAAAGGGGTGAGGCAACAAAGTAAGAAAAAAAAGTGCCACAAACATTTTAATGGCTATTATCTTGCGCTGCTGCATCTGTTGACTTTTTTTCTTTAACCCTATCTTTTGCCAGGTTTTCCGAGTTTAAAGAAAAGTGATACCCTCTGCCACCCAGAAAACAAACAATAAATAGGGGAGCACAGTTTTCTAAATTGTGATATCTAATGTCTAAAATATTAAGGAATACTAAGGTGTTAATGATGTGGTCTGAGTCACAAATTTAAATAACCCATTGTACTCACAAGAATAGCAATAAGAATTTAGTAATAGAGAACCAATCCACTCTAGGTTCTTTAAGCAGGAAGGAATTATCTACAGGGAATTAGATGGGTTACAGAATCATCTTGAGAGCTAAAGAAATGGACTTTTGGTTGCACTCTCAAGAATGACTCTCAAAAGCAACACCTCAGAACTGGGTTATCAAAGAAACTGCTACTCTTTAGAAAATTAAGTATAAGAAACTTAGTCTTTCTTGGTATCCCTATGTCTAGTCCAGAGGCTGGCATATTGTGGTTAGGAGCACTGCCAAGGCTGGACACTAGGTCTGTCTCATTCCTTTAGTGTCTGTTTTACCACCACTTTGTGTTCTAGAGAGCTAGACTACTGACCTTCTCTATATTTTTTGGCAACTGACATATTCTCCATGAGCTTTTACTTCCTCATTCATAAAATGGACCTAATAAACACTCTCATAAAATTATTTTAGGATCAAGAAAACAAATTTTTGAATAAGACTTGGTACAATAAATATTAATTCCATTTTTTGTTGTTGTTGTTAACAAGCTTATATCAACATGCAGCACCTTATATAGCAATTTCTTATTCTGAAGCAAGCAGTAAACTTGATTAATTGTAAAAAAAAAAAAAATGGAAGAACAGTTGCCTTTTTGAATAGCAGAGTTATAATCATAAACCCATGCATGCCTTTTGATCAACATGATTGAACTGAAATTAATGTAGTTCCTCAATACAGAAATAGTGATGGTAAATGGCAGTGGACTAGAATCTAAATAGCTTAGACTTTCTGTGCAAATGAAACACAAATGATCAGTTTGATGAGTGTAGCTTTTTTCTCACATAATAAATTTAGTGAAAAGAGTGTATATTTTGAACTGGCTTGAGCCCTTGGTGCATAATCTATGAGCTACATGATCTTGCCCAGTGTACTTAAACTCTCTGAGCTTCATTTTTTCATATGTAAAAACATTTGGGGGGAAAAAATAAACATTTGGGTGTATCTGTAAAATACCTGTCATATAATGTGTTCAACAAATGAACAAATGATGGGAATTATTATTATTTTTATTAATAATATCTTTATTTTAATTTACTTTCTACTATTTTTAACCGGAATAGTGTCTAGGTAAGCAAATGCTAGCACAATCCGGTGGACAAAGTACCACTCTGTAATGTGTATTCTTCCTTTCAGAAAGCCTTGACTCTTATGATAGCCACCACTCTTCTTTGCTCAGACTCAGACCTAATCAGCAGATTCTTAACGGCTACAGTCTCTTTTATGCAATGGTATCTCTTTACCATCTCCAAATAATAAACATCATTGGATCCTTCCAGACAAAAGCAAGATAAAGTGCTTGTCTTTTGCTATTTGAGAGAAAAATCAGTAAGCGACAGCCCTGAGAAATAAGAAGATTATTGAGTTGGCCTTCCCTACTGTAATTTAAAGAACTGAAACATTTAAATTGCTCAAAAACAAAACAAAACAAAACAAAACAAAAACAAACAAACAAAAAACCCAGAAAAAAAAAGGAGTCCTTAAATAGTCTATAGGAAAAGATTACTTGAAATGATAAAGTCAGAATATATTTGTTGGAACTAGGTATCAGAGAACTGAGTTATTTGCTTTTGATTACTTTGATAGTATATTTAATAATGTTCTAATAAAGCAGGAAAAAGAAATAAGTCTTTTAAAATCATTCATTGGTTGGAAATGAAACAGATCCTGGTAAGCCATTTTACTGTGTAAAACAGATTACGTTATGTTGTATTCACTGATGGTGGATCTTCTAGGTACTTCCCACATACTAAATAATAATTGTCATAGAGTATATAACAGTTACAAAAATTAGACTTGGCTTGTTTTTGAATGGTAAAAGTCCTTTTTCAGAATATAGGCATTGTGACAAAATCTGTGGGTATAGTGAGCACTTGGGTGTCAGTGAGTGTGAACTATCAAGCAAATAAAAGATACACAGCCTATATTTTCCCATGAAGTAAATAGTGCCCAACATAAATATTGTAGCATTGAACATAAAATATCCCATGCAAAAATATAGAGCTTTTTGTTTGATTCTCCTAATGCTTTTTTAAAAAAAAGCTTACTTCAAGGGTACTATAAGTACTATAGTTAAGAATCTAATTAATTTAAGGGGTTCTACACTGCCTATAATTTTTTCTATTGAATTACTGCCTATTTTCAATTCAAGGCAATTCATTGTTCTATGCCAATAAACCTTGTTAGGTACTTAATGATAGCAATAATATGTAAGGAATGACTAAAGTGCTTGTTGAAACATTAGTCATTATTAGTAATTACTGGCAACTTCTTCCCATTGGAATTCAAACAATATAGTTCAAGGACTATTTTCACTTTTAACTAATTTTATGGAATACCTACTATGTATATGATTATATTTAGGAACTTTTCATGTACACTTCATTTAATCATTTTACAGGTCCTGCCAGATAGGTTTTTTAGGGAGGAGTCCTTATCCTCTATGTTTCCATAGAAGGGGCCCTTTAAATTATCTTTCAGTGTAAGGAATTTTGAAGAGAATATTTCTGACTTTATTCTTTCTACTGCATACTCTCTTCTCCCCAACAGAGGAAGAATAGGTAACATGACTGTTGAGAACCTAGCAGCCAGTGGATCACATCCCACACATCCCACACACAGTTTCCCCTCAATAGTGGGAGAAAAGTTCCTTTCTGGCTTTCTTGAGCTGCTTGTTTAAGTGAATGAGAGAGATAAGGCTCTTTCTCAGTTCCCTTTGGCCTTAAAATAATAGACTCAGGGAAAATTCCAGAACCCAGTGTATGCTCTTGGGCTCCTTGGTGCCTTCCTCTTTTGGCAGCAGTTAGTGAGCATCACTACCCATCATTTTGAGGCATACAGAATCTCTAAACAGAAGACACAGGACATGTACTCTGAAACTGCTTTGCAGATCTCACTCTTCCCAATGGCTGGTTGCTGAAGTCTAGATTCAGGAAATGCGGGAAGAGTGGGAGATAGCCATTATCAGTCACATTCTCCATTCTTATATTTGGGAGTAAAAGAAATCCCTAAATAGGCTGGGACTTTACACTTAGCTCCTTGTGCTACAATCCTTACCATTAGGCCTTGAATGAGACAAGGAACATGTAATTGGGTCCCCAAATGACAATAGGGATGACTATCTTTATTTTAACTAAGATCACAGAGATGCAGAAAGTCGAATAAGTTGCCCTCATTCACCATATAAATAGGGTATGATTTAGAGTAGTGGTTATCAAAGTTGGTTGTACAAGATGATTCATTCGCTATACAAAGAATTTATTACAAGTTATATTTACATTTATTTTTGTACTAAAACTAATGAAGCTATTAAATTTTACTAATATTTAACATGATGCTCACAAATGACACTTGTGTTAGGTTTATATAGCATGCAGTCATTTATCATGTATGGTATACAGGGTTCCTCCACAATGCTGAAAGAAAGCTTGGCAGATAAATTCTTCCTCCTTTAACCTTGTGTAAACAATCCCATTTTATGTGAAGATACAATTGAGCATTCTGCTGTGTCTCTTTCTGGTTAATTGTGAATCTCTAGCCAACACGTCTTATACCTATGCCTATTTTGTTTCCTCTTTTACTTACTCAGTCCTGGGCTTTTCCTACCTAAATGCAATAATTCCATGTTTACTCTCGCTCAGGCTTTGCTTCTTACAGGACCTAGGAAAAGACAACTAGTTCCCAGAATGTTCACAAATTATGTAATAATAACAAAAACGAAATATTTTGTGGTCACTATATTTGGAAAACTTTGTATTAAATAAAAATAAATAGATTTACTTACTGAAGAACTTCTTAAATGAGGTAGTTTCTACAATGAAATGTTTTTCAATTTCTTAGAAATCTTGTATACTTTAAACTAATATAATATCATATGCCAATTGTAATTAAAATAAATAAATAAATAAAATTATTAAAAGAAGATAATTATTCTCCAAGTTGAGCTGAAAAATAGCTGCTCGTTTTGTCAATTAGAACAGCATTACAAAAATTTATTCTGTATTATGCATAGATTACGCATCCTCTTCTACTGTGAACACTTATATAGACCACTGGATAGCCCCTGACATATTTCTTAGAAAACTTTGTTAAAAGATTTAATAGACAGGGTCTGAACACTAGGGCTATGTATGATAATCATCAGTATGGGTCCTACAAAGAGAAGAAGCCAGGATGCCCGGTTCCAAATCTTAGACCAGGACCCGCATGATTTGTCAATTGCTGGTGGATCCTTGAGGACCTATTGGTGATTTTTTTTTTCCACACCCCTGACTAAATCAGATTAACATAAAAACAACAATCTTCCTCTAAAAATAAAGAGTCCCCCTTTCTCAGCTGTTAGAAGATTAAGTCCCCTGTGGCTTTGAAGAACTACTCCTGCTAAAGAATCTAATTGATTTTGTAGAGTAACGATGCTTTTGGATATGTCATCTAAACTGTCAGATTTTTAGATAGACTCTGGTAATAAAACAGAGTGTTGGATAATCCGGCTGTGTTGGTGCCCACCCCTGTGGTAATGCAAAGGCCTACAAAAAAGGAATGAGCTGTATTGCTCTTGGCAGAGAAAAAAGGCAGTTTGAATCTGTCTGGGGGCCACCAAAACAATAGTTTCTAATTCAGGCTTGATGTCTCTCCGTAATAATGGGGTAGGGCTTTCCAGCTTGGTCAGGTATGAGTGAGAGAATATAGAGTCTCCCCACACACAGCCTCAAGGCTGAGAAAAGACTTTGGTAGTTGGCTTCCTGGTGACTCCTTGTACAGTTGCACAGTGGGTGGAGGAGTTTCCAGGATTAGAGAGGACAGAGAAAGTGGCTCCTGTATCCAAAAGGAAATCGATGGGTTTTCCTTTGACCTCTAGGATAACCCAGGGCTCCAGTGTCCCTATGGACAGCTGAGTTAAAGGGGCCCCAGGACCCTTCAGTCCTGTTGGGTCTGCTGGGCTGCCAGAATTGCCTGAGGCTAGAGGCCTTCAAAGACAGTCTGCTTTCCGGCGATTATCTCTGCGGATAAGACAGGGCCCAGGGGGGTCTCCTCTTTGGTCCTTGCCATTGTGGGAAATCTTTTTCCAGTGGCCTGATTGTCTACAGCTGTAATAGCTGGTATTTTGATTCTGAGTGCCCTAAGGCCAAGCTGTTTGTAAAGTCACCACCAATATCTCTGTCTTTTTCTTAGTTTTCCTTTCCTGGTCCCTTACCTCCTCTTGGTCATTACTATAAAAGACTGGTGGTAACCTTAAGGAGTCGATCTAAAGTTCCATCAGCTCCTCCAGCCACCTTTTATAAAGTCCTCCAAATGTCACAGGTGGATTGAGTAACAAATTTATCCTTTAAAATTAGTTCACCTTCTAGGGTGTCTGGCAAGAGAGCAGTGTGTTTGACTAAAGCTTCTCTCAACGTTTCTAAAAATGTTGAGAGATTTTTATCTGGCTGTTGACTGATGATCGACAGCTTAGAATAATTAAGGGGTTTGACTTTAGTCCTCTTCAGTCTCTCCAAGATACATGGAAATGTCTCCTTTGCCATTTGCCCAAAGGAGTGTCAGGATCCCACTGGGATTCATTGGCAGGCACAGCCTGTTTACCCATGAGGAAGGGTTCAGAGAGAGCATCTCTTCTTGAATTCTCATCATAGTATGCTAAGTATAGGTCATCTGCAAACCTTTCAGACACTTGCAGAACAGCTTGTTTCTCAGAACTAGTCAAAGTCTGGTTCAGAAGTAGCATATCTTTCTAAGAAAGTTCAAACCTGAATCAGTTCTTGAAAGGCTTCAATATATTTATCTGGATCATCAGAAAACTTACCCAGATTCCCTTTAATTTATCTAAGATCTTGAAGAAATAAGGGCACCTGGACCCTCAGTGGGCCAAATTCACTAGGCATCTCTTGTAGTAGGAGTAGGTTGTATCTGCATTTAGCAAGTCCCTTATTAGAAGACCCCAGAGTAGGGAACCTTGGATAAGGGAAACAGGTTGGCAGAAACAGCAAGGCACTTGAAGGGAGGGCTAAATGTTTTGGTCGGATTTTTCTGGATCTTTGGGGTTTGCTTTTGGTGGGGTTGTTAATAAAAGATTTGTTTGGCAAGGAGGGCAGAAGATAATAGCTAGAAGACCTGGGTCAATTTTACAAGTTTTACATAAGTCAGGGTTATCTCTCAAGGCAAAAAATGTTTGCATTTAGGGTACCTCTGACCATTTGCCTTCCTGTCTGCAGAAAAGGTCTAATTGTAAAATGGTATTGTAATTTATGCTTCCTTCTAGTGGCCAGACCTCCCCATCATCTAGAATGTGCTTGGACCATGCATCTGAACCATTTCAGGCACCATTTCTTTAGAGACTGGGGATCAGACTGGTCCTAGTGTTTCAGGATACATCTCAAAGGGGTGCAGGCGTTTGAGGGTTTGTTACTCATCTGAAAAGAGAAGAAGAGAAAAAGGTGTCCTTTACTGTCTCTTCCTGCTGTCACTGAGTTCTAGGGCATCCCCTAGGCTTGCAGGTTCTGGTGCTCTGGGGGTCATAGGTTGCCAGGAGTAGTTGCACTTACCTGGGCCGCCACATATACCCCCGTGACCTACCACTATGTGTCCACATGTCTCCCTTTTTGAATTGACTGGGTTCTGGTCCATAAAATCGGTGGTCAACAATTAGGTGTTAAGCAGTAGAAGAATGTAATCCCAACTTTTGGCATCAATGACATTCCTGGAACAGAACTTAAACCAATCCTCAGCATGAAGTAGAAACCAGATAATTGAGATAACAGTTAGACTCTGAGGGGGAGGGACAGTTTTAGCTTTTAAATAATCCTCTGGAGAGAGAAAGTTAGTTCCAGGTAGATTCATGAAGGCTAATGAGGCCCTTTAGAAGAAATAAATTCCCAAAATTTTCTGCCAAGATGTCATGAGACACCTGGCAAGAGGATAGGTGACTTAGAAGGTGGGCAAAATATTTGGGCTTTAAGAATTAGAACCTGAGGGAGTGGCTCCATAGTGTAGTGGTTAGCGCATCTGCTTTACACTCAGAAGGTCCTGAGTTCACGCCCCAGGTGGAGCTACAGACCATACCCCGGATGCATCAGGCCCCCTGAGTGCACTGGGGGTCCCAAGCCCCAGGTGCACCCTGCAAGCATGTGGGAGGAGACACCCAGCCTTCAGAGATCCAGCCCTTAAGGGGAAATGGCAACATCCATAGGTCAGGGGTAGAAGGGGGTGGGGGAATTAAAGATCTGGGGGAAAAACGAGAACTAGAACCTTCTAACTGAGGAACAATTTTCATAACATCTATAGGTTTTGAATGCCTGGCAAAAGCAGCAGTTATCCCAGCAGCAGCACTGAGGACATGACTTCTATCCCTCAGGGCCCTAAAAAGGGCTTGATGGGGTTCAACAAATGTCCTAGCAAGTCAAGAAAATGTCCTTAGAAGTCAATTCAGTCTGGTACTGAAAGTGTCCATATTTCTTACTCTGAAGACAGCGGAGGTTTGGTGTCAGTGGATGAAGAGCATGGTTACTATAGCGGGTTAGACAGGGTGGGGTGGGGGTAGGGGCGGAGGGCTGGACCACACCTCGGAGAGAACAGACTATTGTGGGAAAGAGAAGATGACAGCAACAGAAGGGGACCTACCAAAGTAACATCTTAACGGGCGGTCAGTCTGAGAAGAGCTAGGGGAAACCTCCAGAACCCACCGTAGAGTAGCCATGGTCAGGAACCTTCAGTTGTTTGTGGATAGTCCTCACAGACATGAGTTACCTGGAGTCCTCCATGAAGAGAAGACTGGCCAGTCAAAGCCACATGCCCCTGCGTAAGGGATTGACCAGTTCCTTTACTAAAGCCTAACCTCTGAGTCTTAAGATCGAAAGTCACGCTATTCACTCTTAACTGGGTGAGGGAGGCCTGATGATTTTAGACTTACAAGAGATTTAATGGAGGACTTGAGACAGGCAAAGAGTTTAAAGGAATGAGTTTAAAGAATGGTTAGAAAGTTTACCTCTCCTAGGGATCCCAAATGAGCCCCCAAGAAATGTTGTAGAGTTTTTTCTTGGTGTGCTTGTTAGTTGTAGCCATTGAAATTCTTGGTGTTGTGAACCTGAAGAATGAAGATATGGACACAAAGGAAGAGGTAAAGTGATAGGATTTATTGAAAGTGCAGAGTTGCGAGAGGGGGTACCTAAAAGTGGGATGCCCAGACACTCTATCTTGTGATTGGAGCATTTAATCTATTTATGTTTAATTGTTGATAAATATGTGGTTATTGCCATTTTATTATTCACATTATTTATTTATTGTTTCTTTTTTTCTTCTTAAAGAAGTCCCTCCAACATTTCCTATAATACTGGTGTGGTGGCGATAAAGTCTTTTAGCTTTTTTTTTTCATCTGTGAAGCTTTTTATCTGTCCTTCGATTCTAAATGATAGCTTTGCTGGGTAAAGTCATCTTGGTTGTAGGTCCTTTTCATCACTTTGAATATTTCCTGTCAATCCCTTCTGGCCTTCAAAGTTTCTATTGAGAAATCAGCTGACAATCTTGTAGGTAACTAATTGTTTTTCTCTTGCTCTAAGATTCTTTGTCTTTAATCTTTGGTGTTTTAATGATGAAGTGTCTTGGTGCAGTCCTCTTTGGGTTCATCTTTTTTGGGACTCTCTGCTTCCTGAGGTTATATGTCTGTTTTCTTTTTCAGGTTAGAGTAGTTTTCCCTCATTATTTCTTCAAATAGGTTTTCAATTCCTTACTGTTTCTCTTCTCTTTCTGGTATCCCTATGATGTGAAAGTTGGTATACTCAATGTTGCCCTAGAGGTCCCTTAAACTAGCCTCATTTTTTCTTTTTGGATCCTTTTTTCTCATTACTATTCTGATAGTGTTTTCTGATACCTTAACTTATAAATCACTAATTCGATCCTTTGCTTTATCTAAGGTAGTCTGGTTCCTTCTAAGGTATTTTTCATTTCCGAGTGTTTTTATTTTTATTTTTTTAATGTTTTCTATCTCCAGTTTTATGTTTTCTACCTCTTTGTTAAAATTCTCACTGAGTTCAGCTACTTTTCCCCTAAGTTCATTGAGAATCCTCATAACCAGTGTTTTGAAATCTGCATCTGGTAGATAGATTGCTTGTTTTCATTTTGTTTAGGTTTTTTTTTTTTTTTTCTGGAGCTTTGTTCTATTCTTTCATTTGGGACATGTTTCTTTGTATCCTCATTTGGCTGCCTCCCTATGTTTGTTTCTATGTATTGGGTAGGGCCATTACATATCTTGGTCTTAGTAGAGTGGGCTCATGTAGTGGGTGTCCTGTGAGGCTCAGTGGTACAATCATTCCTGGTTACCTGAGCTGGGTACTCTTGATGTGTCCCTTGTAAGAGTTATATGTTCCTTCTTGTTGTAGTTGCATGTCAATGGGAGGGATTGATCCATAGGCCAATTTGTTGTAGACTGGCTGATGACTACAGTGGAAAAGCTGTTGTGCAGAGGTGAACCCTATGAAGTAGTATTCTCTTTTGCAGGGCTCTGGTAGACTGCTTAGTATGATCTTCGGGTGTGTCGTCCTCAAATGTGACCCTGGGTGATATCCTATCTCCAACTGAAGCAAATCATAAGGCATGCAGGACTGGGCCTCCTGATAGGGGCACCGCCACAGACCAAGTCCAGCTGTAGCCTATGCCCTTCTCGGGGCCATCTGGCATGAGCCACCAAGCAATCTGAAGATGGCCACCACCCACTCTGGGCTTAGAGGTGCCTCAAGTAGCCATTCCACAAATCAAAGCTGGCTGCCACTAGTGTTAGGTTTGATGCAACAAGATGTATGGGGCATGCTGAGGCCTGATACTGCTTGTTTAGGTTTTGTGACCTTTGAGAAATTTTAGGAAAATCTGCATCATGAGCTAAGACAGGTCGCTTGTATGGAAAATACACTGGAGGTGACTTGGGTAGGTAGAGTCTCAGGGAATCACCAGGGCAGGGTGACTAGTATTAGCCAGGTTGATGGAGATTTAGATATGGAGGCTGCCTGCATCTGCATGCCCGGAAGGGCTTAACAAAGGAACAGTGGATTCTGTCAGCAGTTTTGTCTGAGAGAAAGCTTCCTCTCTAGGTTTCCCCTGAAGCAAGACAATTTAGTTATTCCCTGTAGGTCCCTGGTACCTTTCAAGCTGCTGCCCCAGCACTGGAGCTCAATGTGAATGAGTCTATCAGCAAGTAAGGCAGCGCACAGTCCTCTTAAGAGGAATGTTTGCAATTCTAGTCATCTTGTCTCAGTCAATCACAATCTCTGTTGGTTTTCATAGCCAGAAATTATGGGAACTTCTCTTTCTGGGACTGAAACTCTGGATTTGGGGAGCCTGGTGTGGGGCCAAGACCCCTTGCTCCTCCAGAGGGACCTCTGCAGCCTAGATTTCTTTCCTGATGTTCAACTTCCAGATGTGAGCCCAGCCCTTTCTGCATCTCTGACCTTTCTACCAGTGTCAAGGTGGCCTGTTTTGTGTGTCAAAAGTTGTAGTACTCTGTTCAAGTGAACTTCAGGCAATTCCCAATGATGATTCTTGTGTAATTTAGTTGTAATTCTGATGCTGTCGTGAAAGGAGGGAAGCACAGTGTTTATTTACCTACTTTGCCATCATGACTAGAAGCTGAACCATTGTCTTTTTACCATAATTGTTCAAAGGTAGGATAAAGGACTTTAGGAGACTATTAATTTCTTGTTACTGAGTCTAAGTATATATCCTAGGAATACCCACATGGTAAGGAAATAAAGAAGATTTAATTCATCAGATTATCTCTAAGGCCCATTCTAGTATTCAGAGCCTACTACTTCTCTTTATTATCTAACAGTTTACTTTAAAGACTGGAATGTCTTTGCCATTATTTATTCAATGGACACTCTAGTCACAACATTTTGTATAGGCATTTGTTTGAAAGAGTTCTTCATCTACTCCACCTTGAGCTTGCCCACTTCAGCATACTACATAGCAGTTGCTCACCTAGAGCTAGAACAGTTTATGATGCATAATTGATGACAATAAGTGATAGTTTTTGTTTCATTATTTTCAAGAGAAGAAAATAATATTTGGTAAATAATTCAAAACTGGATTTAGAGAGAATTAGCTAAATGAACTTCAGTATATGACTTTTTGAAATCAATCTTTCTGGCCTTGCACTTTGCACCCAGAAATATGAAGTAATTTAGTTAATTCCATGATCATGCCTTGCTCTCACATATTTTGCTCATTTGTAGGTGCCAGTTCCTGTATCTATAATACTCTCTTTTTTCCAGTATGTTTGGAAAGTAAATATCTTTTTAAATATTGATGAAAAAAATATGCTTCTCCCCTAACTTGCCCAAACAACCTTTTCTATTCTCCTGCAAAATTTTATATCAAGCAGGATCTTAGCAGAAAGCATTCAAGATGGTTAAAATAAAGAAACTATTTACAAAGAAACAAGCAAGGATGTGAATGCACTCAGAGACTAGAAATGATAACAAGTCATTACAAACTCTGGGGATGAAAGAGAAAGAAAAAGAGGTGTTACCAGAGTCAGTGAGAGCTGGAACTGTAGATGAGGAGAGCTTCTGTTCTGGTGGAACCCAACCACTGTCAGAGACAGTCTTTCATCGACTGAAACTAATTAGAAGTCAGTTAGTGAGAAAGTCTGAGAGGTGTAATTCTAAGGGGTCTGCCTTCTGTGGAACAGGGAGAAGCACAGATGTAGGAGGAAGGGGAGATAAATGGAGAATAACTTTTATATTGACATTGTTATCCAACCTATCATGCTAGATTACTTTGTTTATATGCCTATCTCCCTCTCTTTGAACAACAATAAAAAATGTCTTTTTATCTCTATATCCTTATTATATAATAAAGCAACAATAAGTATAAATAGAAAGGAAAGAAGGAAGGAAGGAAGGAAGGAAGGAAGGAAGGAAGGAAGGAAGGAAGGAAGAAAAGAAGGAAAGGATTTGTGTTACATGTTAAGTATGTTTTATATAAAGTAGCAGTGTGATCCCAGTGAGACAGTCTAAGAGACAGCGTAGAGCTAAAGCAAGAGGATCCAAATAGTCAAACAGAATGTTATTTGCCCAGTGTGCTCCCAAATAAGCCACTCCTTTTAGCTTTGAACTGCCCTGGATTTTATTTTTGTATGTTAACTTTAAAGTTAATTTTATAACAGTTCTTCACACAAGGTCAAGAAATTAGAAGTATTTTTGAAATAAATTTATTTAAACTGAGGTTGTCTGATATTGTACATACTAATGTTGTTATCTCAGTATCCTGATTTGAACATTTTGAGTATTTTAAAGTATTCACTGTCTGTTCATTATTAATTTCTCCCACTTTGCTGGTAAACATCTACTATTTTAAAAGATTTTAGATTTTTTTTTTATCAGAGATCTAAAGATGAAGCTAATGTTTCTTAAAATGTTTGTATATGGTGGTAGAATATTGTTTTTGAAAGAATTCCAGTATTCAGTGCAAGTGCTAAAAATTTACATAGGTGGTTTTAAAAATAACTTTACATAACTAGAAAATATCTTTAAGATACATGAGAGGGAGAGAAGGAAGGAACAGGAGGGACAGAGATGGGGGCATTATTCTAAAATATTTGCTTATTTTTTACTTTGCTTCAAGTATTTTTTTAAATATTGAAATTATGAGAAATTTTTAAGATGATCAAATTTATACATTTTTTTATAAGGGAAGGAGAAACACATTGCTTTATGCAATTTGTTTGGTCTTCCTTATTCAAAAATATTCAATTACTAGCTCTTTCTTCCGATTTAAGTATAGCTGCTCTTACTAACTTTCCCCATCCTATCAAATCTGTTAATCCAATTTTACTTTCCATTATTCCTTCTAAATTATTCTTGATTCCTATCACCATTATTTTATTATCTCCATCCCTGAATGTCTCATATATGTAATTTGGTTTCACAAATGTTTATCACCTATACGTAGTAAGGTTAGGTGGGAAGTATCAATACAAATATGAATATGAAGCCCTGTCATGTAAAAGCACCCAGTCTTATTGTGAAAAGAGACATGGCAACAAATAATTACCACATAGCCCTGTGAGTACTAAAGGGGTGCTATTTACAAATGTCATACAGGCAATGGCAGAAGATATGGACAAATTGTGAGAAAAAAAAACAACTTTATTTAATCAGAGTCTTGAAGAATTAAGTGCTTGCTTAAAGGACTACAAGGAAGTGGAAACAAAGGTATAAAAGTCATTAATACAATTAATAAAAATAAAGAGTTTTCCACAATACTTTATTAAATCCAAGCTGCTACATATATTGAGGGCCGCTCTATACTTATTTCTCAGGGAAATTTCCTATGACATAGAAGCATTTTAGGAAGAAACCAGTTATTCCCAATAACAGACACTCAGTGACTTAGACAACTTCTGAAATCTGTACATCTTAACTATGAAAACTTGTAACCATATTTCATAAGCTTTCTCCCAAGTAATTAGATGGTTTCTGTTGGGAATTAGTGTCATTTTATATAGATTCAGCCATCACTTCAATTTTCAGAAAGCTATGAAAGTACATTTTTCTTGTAAGAAGGAAAAATAAAAATCTTGAGGAATAAAACAATAAATACTTTAAATTAATATATTTATTGTTATCTAGATAATTTAATTTCTTCATCGGGGAGGAGCAAATTTAATTTAAATTTAATTTAAATATTTTTTTTTTAAATTTAATTTAAAAACAAAATAATAAAGATAAAATAAAAAAAGTATTCAATAAAATTTTGAATAAATAAATGTATTTATTTCAATCATCATTCATTAAATATAATTTATAGAAAACACACCTGCCTTAGACCCAAAGAAA
>NW_006431922.1:972879-982469 GCF_000325575.1 Pteropus alecto | reverse complement strand
ATTATTATTATTATTTACACTGAATGTATTTAGATTAGTCAGGCTTATGCTTCTGAGCATGATGAGGTAACAGAGACTGAATTTACCATACTGACTCATATAACTACAAAACAGATTAAATATAGAAAACGATAATTTTAGAATATTGAATATCAGGCAACAGATGACAGTATTCCCTGATTAGAAACAAGTGAAGTGTGCCTTATAATTGTTCCAGCTTATTGCCTTGAGAGAGTTTCCACACCACAGAGCAGGGAAAAGAAAAGCAAGCAGGACCTTGCAGAATCCCTGAGTTGAGGAAGCAGAACTGAGATTCCAGACAGACTGAGGCAGCCTGAGTTTCCAGGACAAAGTACTAGAAAGAAGAGAATTACATTAAGTGACATTAAGTGAGAACTCCAGAGAACTTCAGAGACTCTTCCTTCAGTATTCAAGTGAGTACTGATCAGTGCATTTGTATGTTAAAACTACCAACAGCTGGGGAAAATTAAAAAAAACAAAACAAAACTCAAGTATGGAAACTACAGTGAGCTCACACAAGCTAAGAAATATTGCTTATCCCCAACAGTCAGACTAGAAAAATTCATAATCCACATATCATTCAATGGCACTAGCTAATAATTAATCCTAGACTAAAAACTGCTTTGATTCCACCTAACAAATCTTAAAAACAAGACCTAAAATAATCATACCGTTTCCAAGTAACTTTGCTTGTCCCAGAATGAAGCTCAAGAATATTTGTAGCAACACATAATTATTCAAGACATCCACAAAGAAATTACTGGGCATGCAAAGAAGCAAGAACATACAACCCAAATGAAGAGAAAAATAAATCAAAATTGACCCAGAACTAACACAAACATTAGAACTGGCAAACAAAGGCATTAAAATTTATAAGTATTTCATATTTTCCAATATGCCAGAGGTAATATTGAACGTCTTAACTAGAGACATGGAAGACATAAAAGGGCCTGAATCCTTCTTGTACAGATTAAAATTATAATGTGTAAAATGGAAAAATAAACTGGATGGGAATGTTAGCAGATTAGATATTGATGAGGAAAAGATTAAGCTGAAGACAGCAGTAGAACTATTCAAAATAAAACAGAAAAAAAATAATAATTGAATATAATATCAGGAAGCTTTAGGAAAATTTTAAATGGCTGAACAATACATATTATTTATTACAGAATGCCTAAGTGGAAAGATTTAAAAAAAAAAAAAAAAGGTCAAAAAATAATGGCCCAAAATTTCCAAATTCAGTGAGAATTATAAACCCATAGATCTAAGAAGCTAAACAAACCCTAAGAACAAGAGATGAAGAAAACTATGCCACAGCATATAATATTCAAATTGCTTAAAGTAACCAATAAAGAAAAAAATAATAAAGTGAGTCAAAGAAAAAAGATAACAACAACAGATTTCTCATTGGAAACAATGAGACAATGAAAATACCTTTAAATGAAGGCAAAATAAAGACTTTCAGACATACAAATGATGAAAGAATTCATTACCAACAAACCTGCACTGTGAAAAATGTTAAAGGAAGCCATTTAGACAGAAGGAATTGGTACCAGATGTGACTATGAACCTACACAAAAGAATGAAGAGTCCAGGAAATAGTAGTTGCATTGGTTTAATGCACATTATTTTCTTATTATTTAAATCTCTTTTTAAAAGATGACTAATCAAAAATTAAAAAAAAACACATTGCAATATGAAACTTATAATACATGTAGAACTAAAATATAAGGCAACAATAACAAAAAGACAAAGAAGGAAAAAATAGAAATATACTGTTGTAAAGGTCTTATGTTATAGGTGAAGCCTTATAATATCACTGGAGGATGGAATGATAAGGTAAAGATGTGTACTATAAACCCTAAAGCAACCATGAAAATAACAAAACAAAGAGTTATGGCTAATAAACCAACAAAGAAAGGAGATAAAGTGGAAATTTAAAAATTTTCAATCTAAAATGAATGTTTATTATCCCATATGAAATCAAAAGGATTTATATGTTCTATAAAAATATTTTCACAAGTGAAATTCATATCATTCATATTGTTTTACTCTGATGGACTAGTCTGATAAAGGTGTATAGCTTAGAGAATAAAATGGTATATATATATATTTTTTATACCAGGAGTCATTTACCACTTCTTGCCACAACGCACATGGAGGTTGCCTTCAACAAGCATGATACATTTTCACTGTGGTGGAAATGCACAGGTAGGTGCATTGCTAAAATGCCTTATCTCTCTGTCTTTCTCTAAAGAAAGACTTCAAAAATAGGTGAGTGAGAATGATAATATTGACCTTCGATTTTCTTTAATTTGTAGTAGAAAAAATGAATTCACATATTCCAGTTATTTGTCACTGGTAATGAAATACTAATAATACATCTAGAACCCAGCCTGTCTATGGTTAAAAAGAGATGGCACAAATATACATATGCTCCAACCACAAATACAACTTTATCACTAAATGGTCATTTCTCCTCTTAACCCCATCCTTACTTAGTTGCTACTCTCTTTATTCCCTAAATTGCTGTGTCTTTTGTAAAAAAAATTTTTTTGAAAGTTTGCCCATCTATAGCATAATTCAAATTAGAAAACACTGCCCTAGACACTGTTTTTCAAATATGAAATTTTTAACTGTATTTTGATGGAAACTGTATGGCAGCCAACCCAAGATGGAGTTTACTAATGAAACTAAAGTAGAGCCACTTAGAGTTCTTAATTGAAAAGAGTTCTATGTTTCAGGTTCTTGATAGTCTGGTGCCAAAGGAAGATCGATTTTCAATGAAGTGTCATAAATATTCAGTTATTCTACAAATATGGTGGGTGACTACTTGTGCTAGACACTGAATTCAACACATGAAATTATGGTGAGCTAGACAAACAGCCAGTTCTTGTTGAGGTGAAATACCAGTGAGAGAAGACAACAATGAGTAAATGTGTGAGTTAAAAAGCTATGTTGAAAAGCAATGTCATGGGGATCTCTGGAAGTAGTTGAGGGAAGAGAGTATTTAAATGTTCTACTTTATGCACTCTACTTTTTGAATTTTAGCGCCATGAATTGCTAGTATAATTACTAGTATTTTTATTGTTTCTTCTTTTCTTAGTTTTTTGTTTTTGTTTTCTGACTGTGTTACTTTAATATTTTGTGATTGTTATTTTATTTCTAATTTTAAGTAGTTGGTATTTGAAAGATCTTCTCTGAGATGGCAGAGTTTTTTGACTTAAAATAAGAAAGACTTTTTGTATGTGTGTGTATGTGCATGTATGTTCACATGTTCACATGTGTGGCCATGTCTCTCTCTGTGTGTGTATGTGTTTGTGCATGTCAGTAACAGAAGAGGTGTATTTATAATTCTTACAATCAACAGTCTCAGTAGAATTAAGATGATGCTTATACTTATAGGGTAATGATGAGGCAAGTTGTGTTCTTTAACATTATTTCCTGTTTTTTAAGAATGTTCTCTTTTGATTGGATGCTCAGGGCAGACCACTGATTTTATGCATCTTAGTATTTCATGTTTAGAACCAGGTCTCTAAACTTGGAAAGATTGGATGGGAGCCCAGTTAACAGGTGCAGCCCACCGTGTAAACACAGTAGCCATACCCTGAGCACGGCCTGCCACCTGACAGGTGGAATTGCCTGATGAATTTGGGATCTTTTAAGCAACAAACCCCACTTTTTCAGCCAAGCAGTCAGCCTCACAACCTTCAGGTGTGACTCTAAAGTGCCATGAAAGAAGCCATTTCTAAAGCAAACTCATTGAAAGTAAACCAGTTCAAAGAAACACCACACACAGTCTAATAAACACACAGCTGTCACTATATTTGTACTTCATAACTCCAGGCTGTCATTCTCTGGAACAAGATATTACCTTTCCTGGAGTGGAGCAGTGTAAAAAGAGTGAGTCTGACAGCTGACAGGTGAGATGGATCTTTTTGCAATGTAAGCAAGCTTCTGATCTTGGGCCAGTGGGTCTCACCTGTCAGCAATTGCTGATGGCACAGGGCTCACTGCCAAGAGCAGGAGCCCTATGACTTTAACATGGCAGATGGGAGTCAAGTATAATAGCTGACAAGTGAGATGGGCAACTCAGGGAATATTCTCTTGTATTTTTCCAGGGTCAGAGTTTATATAAAAGGTCTATGGCTCTGCTCAGCTAGCCCATGGCTGGACCATCTTCTGTCGTCCTAACAAAAAGGCTGAGATTGAAAATCACAGGTGATAATCAGAATTTAGTGCCTATTAAGGAGCAGATATTTACAAATATTTTCTCTATCCTCAAAATGACCTCCCAAGCTAATGGTCACTATTTTGCAGATGAAAAACTGAGGTTTGGTTGAATGAACATTTCAGGGCTATTCAGCTAGGAACAAGAAGAGAGGGGATCAGACACAGATCTGCCCACCTCAAGCACAGCAGTTTCCAATATTCTGTTGTTGGCTTCCAAGCAATTTCCTGTGTCTACAACTCAGTCAATCATTTCTATTTCACATGTGTAGTGAAAGAGAGAGACCAATAACAATTGGAAGAAACTATAAAATAAAAAATAAAATAATTAATTAGAAAGAATAGTATATACTCATTTCTGCTGTGTACAATAGTTGGCTTATTATAAATTTAAATAGTACTATTTTTTTCTAAACTTGATTTATCCCAGGCAACTGGGAGAACTTTTTCAAGTACCAGACCTAAACACAAATAGGAATTAGTTTAGGAATCCCTTTACAAATATAATATGTAATTCATATGTAATATGAATGTAATTAGAAAAAAAGAAGGAAGATGTCACTTTTTTAAAAACTGCAGTATTTTCACATCCTAGGGACTAGCAGAATTTATTATAGGAAGAAAACTGCTTTTTTATTTGCAAAACATTTTACTAGAACTTTTTAGTATACCATGATATGGTCAAGAGTCCTTGTGAAATGGGAAAGCTAAGAAAAAGCAGAACCAAATTGTGTGATTAAAAAATAAGTAGCCTTGTTGAGGGTGGGGAAGACATGGACTAAGGAATCAAGGAAAAGGAAGAGAAAAGACTGAGAAAAGAAGACTCAGGAAGAAAGAAGGGTCCAGGTTACCTGGTTGAGATCATGTACTTTGGAAGAAATGATAGTGGACACTGACTTTTTAAATTTCCTTCTCTGTAACATAATTTCTTATGATGGACAATGGTTTTTGTCAGTTCTCTTAACACACAAATACTTTTAGCAATTCCTTTGGCTCATAGAATGAAGGAAGGGAGTTGTATACATGCTCAGAAAGGCCTGTGAATGGAGGGCAGCACAGCCCACACTAAGGCTTGCATGATGCTGGAATCCTTCGTGAGTTCCAGAGTGACCAGCAACAAAGATCACCGAGCTCCAGGATGAAGCTGACAGCATTGGATGTCAGTTAAGTTGCTGTTGGAGAGCAAACTATCTTGCCACTTATCTTCTCTATCTATGTGAATTACTCTTTTGGTGTTCTCATTCTGTCTCGTGGCTTTAAATATTGTTGATGTACTGATGATATTTAAAGCTAATGTCCAGCTCCAACCTCTTCTCTGCCTTTCTAGGATCTCCACTTGACTATCTAATAGCCATCTCAGACTTAACGTGTCCAATACTAACTTTTTGATTTACTAATTATTCTCCAACATTTCCCTCGCTTAATGTTCCCCATCTCAGTAAATGACATAACCATTTATCTTCAGACAGAGAAAAAAAAAAATTACCATACTTTACCTCTTTCTAATATGGATCCCACCTCTAAGACATTTCTTAAATCTGACTACTTCTTGTAATTTTCACTAATACTATTCTAACAAAAGCCACTGTCCTAACTCTGGATTGCCTCTGGGAGGATTCTCTGTCTGCATTCTTGCTCTCTCCCCTGTCTCAAACACTCTGTGCCACAATCTATTCTGCACATAGCAGTGAGAGTAAGTCTTTTACAACCTAGTCAGAGTAATCTTCCTTTGCTCATTACCCTTAAATGTACTTCTTGAGGAGGTATGGTTAGCTCTCGTCTCAGGCATTGTTGTATCTCAGTAGCTAATGCAGTGTCTACCACACAGTGAGTGTTTAATAATGCCTGCTTGTTCACTGACTAGAGAAAAATAACATTTTTCTACCTAATTAGGAAGGCAGTAAGAATTGGAAAGGTGTGTACTACTAAAAAGGGTGCTATATACTCTTCAGCAGCTTTCTTTTCAAGGCTAATTTCACAGCAAACATGAGATTATGTTTTAACAGGTTCTGAGAAATGATAGCAAATGGCAGGAAATCTGTACATCAGCAACATAGACAACTTCATGGCTCAGGAAATGAGAAAATGCAAAATTGTGATAGCATAAATAGGGGTTTTCTGTATATATACCTACCTCTTAGCCCAATCTTAAATTTATTGAATATTCATTGGGATATGTTAGAACAGTGAACAATATTTTATGAGATTGGCAAAGGGATAAATTGCTGAATAGCTTACATTTTTGCTATCAAGAAAACTCCACAAAATGGGTTCAAATTGGGCCTTCAGCATACACCAGTCAAAGGTGATTAAAACGTAAATTTATTTTACTGTCCCTATCAGTTCAGTCTCCCTCTCTATTTGCTGAATCCTCCTATTTTGTATTCCTCAATGACTATCAACATAATTTTTATAAAGATTTGTCCCTTTTACACTCCCTCCAGTCTCTACCTTTATATATATTTCCCACTCTCTTCTAATAGCCACATTTCCCTCTTCAATGACCTTAGTTTTTCAACTATTTTCTCCTGGAAAGAATTGCGCTGATAGTCTCAGTTATTTCAGAATATTGTGGGAAAAGACCTCATCTGTTTATTGCTATCTGGATTCCCAAACAAAATTTGAAGGACTTTTCTTGATATCCTTAACCTAATGGAATTTATTTGCTACACTAAAAAAAAGTCATGGTGAAAGTAACTATTTCTATCCATTAATTATTTGTTGTAGGGTTTTTAAAGGTACTTTGTTTATGGTAACAGCACTCATTAAAAGAGTAAAACAAAGTATCTGACACGTAGTAGGCACATAATAAACTTCTCTAGAATAAACACAATGACAGAGTGAATGAGTGATTATGTGATTTAGTAGCATTTAGACTTGACATGCTATTTTGTAGACAGATGTGAAATTTTAATGCTATTTGATTATGATATTTGAAATAGCCAATAACTCTAATATTGTAATACATTTCAGAATGGTTTACCATGCAGGCCATAATCCTGTCACAAAACATATGATCATCACCTAATATAGTGTTGGAAAAAAAATTATCGATAAGTAATTTTTATCCTAATTAAAAGCTAATTTTATTTCATAACCATCTTATCATAATTGCCTTTAAAGAGTGGTTAATCAATTTAATCATTTATCTAAAAATATCATCCTATATTTCTTAGATGAGTAAAATGCAGGAAAATAACATTTTAAATTTACCAAAAAAGAAGATTTTTGTTTGTTTGTTTATTTTATTCTATTTTATTTTTACAGTTAATTGGATAGCCGAGTGTCATGGTTAACTTATGGTCAATTTAGTTTTCCTAGAATGTTCTGTTTTTCTCTTTTTTCTCTGTCAGTCCTTACCTCTGGCTTTTTAAACTTCTTTCTAAAAGACGTTCATTTTTTTCTCACCTTTTCTTTATTTCATTTGTGTTTTATTTCCTTTAGTAGTCTGTTGTTCCTTACATTAGTCAGCATCACACTCTCATTTTTCTTCTATTTTCTACATTTTAGCTACAGCCATGAGCAAGGCAGTACTTTAAAAATATAGAGGACAATCTTGTGCCAGCCAGAGGGGAGGGCTTTGGGGGAATGGGGGAATGGGCTGAAGGGTTAAAGAAGTACAAATTAGTAGTTGATAGATGGTGACAGGGGTGGGGCATAGGGAATGCAGTTAGCATTAATATAATGGCTAGTTGGAGAGCCAGAGGGAGAAAGAAAAGTTAGGGAGATCATTTTTATAAACTATATAAATGTCTAACCAATGTACTGTATACTTGAAACTAATAAAATAAAAATAAAATTAAAAAAAGACATGCTGTAGAGTATATGTGCCTGTCTGTGGTAGATTTCATTGTTGATCTAGATTGTTCACTCTTCCCTGTATCCACCTCCAGAACCAATTAAATTATTTGCAGAACCTGATGCAAATTGAAAATGTGCAGCTCTTTTTTCAAAATGATTAAGCCTTTCAAGACAGCAATAGCAGAGATTAAACCAATCATGGGAGCCTTCTAAACATGGAGCCCTGTGTGACTATACAAGTAACACATCCATGAAGGCAGCCCTATCCACAACCATTGCCTTAGTGCTTTGCAGTTTCTTCCTCTAGATGTGAACATATACCCCATCATACTGATATTGTGTGCTATGGTCTGAATGTTTGTGTCTCCACCAAATTCATATGCTGAAATCCTAATTAACAAGCTGATGGTATTAGGAACTGTGGTCTTTGGAAAGCAGTTAGGTCATGAGTGTAGAATTTTCATGAATAGGATTAGTGTTCTTATAAGAGAACCAAAAAATCCCCCTGGCCTTTGCACCACGGGAGGTTATAGTGAGAAGATGTTTGTCAGTGAGAAAACAGACTCTTATCAGATATTAAAACTTGGACTTTTCAGCCTCCAGAACTATGAGAAATAAATGATTGTTGTTTATAAGCCACCCAGTTTATGGTATTTTTATTAAAGCAGCATGAGTGGACTTAACCATATGATTTAATTTTGCCAATGGAATGTGGGCAAAAGTGACATGTGCCAGGTCTATCTAGGCCCTAAAAAGGCATTAGGTGTCTCTGCTCATCCCTCTATTTTTCTGTCATCGCCAAATGAAGGACATGCCTCAATTAATTCATGGGACCATGGGAGACTCAACATATAACATAAGTTAACCTAGCCTATATCTGTTAGCCTCAGCTAACCTTCAGAAACATGAATGAGAATACCTAATTGGTGTTTCAATATCTCATAATTGAGTTTTAGAGTGATTTGTTACATAGCAAAAACCAACTAATATACTAAATGAAAACAGTTCATCTAAGAGATCTTAGGCAAAATTGTTTTTAGTTATTGATCCTCAGCTCATCCTTTCTAAAACATCCCTGACCCAGCTTAGGGAGAATATGACCTAGTGAGCTGCCGCACCAAGACCCTTGCTGTGCTTTCCCCCCAATCCCTTTAACTATACTGTAAACTACACATGCTGCCTCCACTTCTGGTTCTGACAGAATTTAGCTCTATCTCCTTCTAGAAATGCCTTAACACAGAGACATAAAGCACTATTAACTCAAGGTATTTATTGTGATTGTGCCTTTTACTAGTCTCCCTACCTTCACTTTTGGTGCTTTTTAGAATATCTTCCATCTTGCAGTAAGAGTGACCTTTCGAAAGCATAAACCAGTTCAGTTCACATCATTCCTATGCTTACACTCTATTCTGGCAACATTTGATAATTGGAGTAAAATCTAAACTTACACTGCTTACATCTTTGACTTTACCTTTCCATTTCTCTGTTGTACTCTAAACAAAATTAGCCTTTCTAAATAATGCCATACTTATTCCCAC
>NW_006431922.1:963143-972852 GCF_000325575.1 Pteropus alecto | reverse complement strand
CTACTCCACAGTCAAGTCTTCCCTGAATATAAAGTGCTCTTACAAGTTTACTCCCATTATTTTTCTGTTATATTCTGAAATATATCATGTCTGAAGGGATATTGAAAATGAAGCGAAAAGGGAACAACACAATGTGTAACTTACAAAAAATAGCGATAGTGAAGAAAGAGGACCAGAGCCAGATTTGGGGCTGTTACATGTTTTGAACTTTGAACCAAGGAAGCAGACAGTCAGAAAGTATGAAGTTCCTTCCTACACTCTCTCAAGTAGGAGAATCCTAACAGGGCCTTTCATTGTTCTCCACTTGTTAGGAGGTAAAGCATGAGATGTCTATTAAGAGATAGACCATATTCTACTGCCCCAGATTTATATTTAATGAAACACTTTCTTGATTCTGGCAAAAGACTGTCTACATGTCATAGTTTTGCATAACAGTGCTAATTATCAAAACATTTGAATCTTCATTGTATTTTAATGGGAATTTTAGGGAGGATATATCAGAAGCTATTAAGTAAACACTATTTTAAACTGGAATTTGATCACATTTTGTGTTTTTTCATTGACTTTATCTTTCAGCATTTGACCACATGCCTCTATCTTTTATTCACAAATCAACTTACATAAAGATAAATTCTTATAAAATTTCTATTAAAATTTCTCTATTCTTTGCTAAGGAAAAATAATGATATTTTTAATTTTTGTTTTAAAAAGAACGGCCAATAATATTATTGCTTACTGCAATTATGAAAAAAGTAAAAATGTATAAAGAATAAAAAAATTATACTAAACAATGATCATATGAGACATATGTACAAAGCACATGAGCCACAACCAAGGTCAACAAGAATAATGTTTAAGCCTACGAATTTGACCACAGCAAGGGACTACCATGTGAAATAAAATAAAACTTTGTCAAATTTAGGGAAGGATCATACTAGAGTAAAGGAAGCATGAATTCCATGCATTGACATCCAGGGATGAGATTGAAAGAGTCCAAAATTGTGCAATTATAAGCAGTTGGGCAAAATTGAGCTGTCCACTCATATTACGATATAAGGAGAAGGGATGATGTCCTCTAATGAATGTGGGAGGTTAGATTATGGCAGAGGCTAGTAGCTTTGAATCTGGACAGAATTAGACCCTGAGAAATATTCCCACTAAAAATGGAGAACAAACCAGAATACACATGTGAAGAAAAGAATGTTATAACTTGAAAGTATCTCGTTGCTCAGATGAGTCTGGGATATAGCTGGGAAGCAGTGCTACCTTCAGGATGAATCTGGAATATATCCTTTGCTATGGTTTGCATTATAGTCATTCAAATAATATATTATACTAGTCCTCTTAATTGAAGATATTAACATTTACTATAAAAATATATAGGATAAGTTGATAAATTTATTCATTTATTACTATATGTATTTTGTTTAAATAGGTAAAATATTTTACTCCCAGAAAATTTGATACAGGAAAAGAAAGGATAAAAAAATAAAAATAAAAAAAAGATGGCACTTATAATTTCCCCTAAGCTGAATTCTTATGTTAAACTCTTGTTTATGTAGTCTGGAATTTTGATCTTATCATTAGTGAATTTATTATAAACGATATACTCTCTAGAAAGAGTTTTTATTGATTACTTTGCCATATCTTCTTACATTAAATCTCATTGAAAAGTTGGAAATCTACATGATTTTTTGTTCTTTTACGTATGAGCTATATTTTTTTCCTGGATGCTTGCAGGAATCTTCATTCCAAAAGTTATTTTTCAGCAGGCTGTGTCTTGATGTTTATCACTTTACATAATCATATTTACATTAGTCATATTAACCTAGTTATTTAAAGCTTTATTTAAATATTTTCCTTGTAAGACTTGGTTAGCATATGTATAACTCTATAGATTATTTATTTCTTAGGAAAATTAGTGCATTTGAAATTTTATGTCCTTTTACTCATCATCAGAACAAGAGAGATTCAAATTAATGCCAGTGTTTTCTGCTACTTATGCCTTTAATTCAATAAAACTTTATTTTGCATCAATTTGGTGGCAGATACTGTGATAGATGAAGGAAATACAGAAAGAACAAAACATGTTCATTGTCTTCAGTAAATATATAAATATTTTATGTTGTGACTTTTGGTAAACAAAGGATAGTTTAAGAATGGACTTGAAGTTGTCTTCGAAAGAAAGAAACCTAGTTCAATTGACTTTCATATGCTGCCTGAGTGAAAATCCCATCAGTAATCCTGTTGTATGCTTAACAATAACAAAATATATACATAAATATATGTGCAGCAGTTTATAAATATGTCCATAGAAACAGATGCTTTCCATTAATAGCTTCTATATTTATTGTGTGGCACATGATGTGCTAAACCCTTCTTTAGATCATCTGATTAATCTTCACAATAACCCCATGAGTTATATTTTCTCTCTTAACAGATGAAGAAATGAAACTGAGTCGAGTTCTAAGGTCAGACAATGCTTACCACAAACTGGACAATCGGAATTTACTGAATGAGGTAAGAAACTGGACTTAAAGCCAGGACAATATGAATGCGAAACCTTTGTCTTAACCACTAAACAACTCATAAGAAGAAACCAACAAAATAATAGCACAAATAAAAACAAAACAATTCTGGCTAGTGCGAAAAGATAAAAAGTCTGGAATTAAACCAATCGTAGATTATGATTCTGTTACCAAGACCAATTTTCTGATCTTTTCCTCTTTAAATAGAACATTAACTTTAATTAGACATTTTAGCACATCAAAGTTGATGAAACTTGACTAAGATTTGGAAGTCCCAAATATGAACTCCTTTAAGAGTTTGTTATCCTTCCTTAGGCAAGGGAAACAAACAAACAAAAAATAATAATAATAAACAAATGGGACTACCTCACACTAAAAAGTTTTTGCACAGCAAAGGAAACCATCAACAAAATGAATAGACAACCTACTGAATGGGAGGATATATTTGCCAATGTTACATCTGATAAGGGGCTAATATTGGAATTTTGTAAAAAGACTCATACAACTCAACACACACACACACACACACACACACACACACACACACACAAAGATAATCTAATTTAAAAAATAGGCAGAGGACCTAAATAGGCATTTCTCCAAAGAGGAAGTACAGATGGCCAATAGACATATGAAAAGATGCTCGACATCACTAATCATCAGAGAAATGCAAATTAAAATCACCTCACACCTGTCAGAATGGCTATCATCAATCAATCAACAAACAACAAATATTGACAAGGATGTGGAGAAAAGGGAACCCTCATGCACTTTTGATGAGTTTGCAAATTGGTACAGCCACTGCAGAAAACACTTTGGAGGTTCCTTAAAAATTAAAAATAGAATTACCTTTTGACCCAGTAATTCCGTTTCTGCATATTTATTCCAAGAAATCCAAAACACTAATTTGAAAAGATTTTTGCTACTCTATGTTCACTGCAGCGCTATCCACAATAGCCAAGGTCTGGAAGCAGCCTAAGTGCGCATGAATAGATGATTGGATAAAGAAGTGGTACATATATACAATGGAATATTACTCAACCATAAAAAAATAAAATAAAATTTAAGCATTTCCAACAACATGGATGGACCTGGAGGGTATTATGCTAAGTGAAATAAGTCAGACAGAGAAAGACAAATACCATATGATCTCACTTATATATGTAATCTAAAGAACAAAATAAACAAATAGAAACAGACTCATAGAGAACAAACTGATGATTGCCAGATGGGAAAGGCATTGGGGACTGGGTGAAAATGGTGACAGGATTAAGAAGTATAAAATTGTTTTTACAAAATAGTCACAGGGGTGTGAAGTACAACATAGGGAATATAGTCAATAATATTGAAATAACTATGTATAGTGCCAAGTGAGTACTAGACTAATCAGTGGAATCACTTTGTAAATCATATAAAAACTCTAATTTAAAAATAAAAATTAAAAAAGTAATAAAACATTTCCATTATCCACCCCCAAAAAAGATTTGATAACCAATAACCAATAACAGAATTAATCAAGACTAGATGAAAGTTTTAAACCACAATTTACATTTAAATAGAAAAGGAATTTGTTTTTCAAAAAAATACATTGTGGAAGATTATTCACTATTTAGTCTGATACACTTTCTCTTAATTTATACATTAAAAAATGATAGCAGAAAAAATATATCTAAGTACCTACTACACATAATGAGTCAAACACTGTAATAGGCGACAGCTTTCATAACAAACAAAAAAAAAAAAAGAAAGAAAGCAAGGTTTGTTATGGAACTCGTTTATATAAAATAATTTCTTTCATTTTGGAGTATGAATCAAGTGTATTTATCTTTAAATACATTTAAATAACAGATACAATATCTGTAGTAAATATGTAAAATATAAATGACGTTTTTTGTGCTAATAATATAATACATACTTATTGTTGAAAGTTTCAAAATAGAAAATACAAGAAGAACATCAATGTCACTCATTACCCTATTACTCTTGGATAACAACTGTTGACATTTTATAATATCTTCATTCATAAAACACCTAGAACACAGTGATGAATTCTGGCATGAGGTCATTAGTAATGCAGCTGGCCAATCTGATTACTACACTGACTACTTTCAACAAAGAAAAAAATATTTTGAAGTTTAATATATATGATTTGTTTTGAATCAGTTCTTTTTTGAATCTTCTCTGTAGCTTGAAATATAATCAGTAGTAGTATGGAATATAACACAATGATTTTGCAAAGTTTAGGAAGTAAAAAAAAAAAAACATTATGTCGGAAGGAAAAAAAAGCAATATAACCATTGTAATATAAAGAATTTGTGTTACTTTTAACTGATGAATAACAATAAATAAAAAACAAATATGCTGCACATAAAGACCAATACAGAAATTCTCACAGTTCTTACTTCACACAATTCATTATATGGGCCTATAAGAAGCTTCAGTGTAAAAACAAAGATCTAATTGTTTGCTTTAAAAACTGGTTACACAGTTTACTTAGTTTAATAATCTTGAACAACAAAGGAGGGATTTTGGGGAGGTGGTAGGGGTTGGAGGTAGGTTGATAATCCATGGTTTGAGGCATGGGAAAGAAGAGTCCTTTAGGAAAGTATTGCATTTATGGCCAGAGTAGATTATTAAGTGGATAATTAATGGTGGCAGAAGATAGGAGATCTTCTCTTCCTCCTTGGGTTTATTCTCACACTGAGCTTATAGCCCTGAGGAAGGTTTTTTGTTTTTTTGCTATAAAGACCATTCTTTCAGAAACTTTTGGTCTTTCTGTTGTTTATAGAGCTAGTCTCTAAGGTTCAAGGGGGTAGCAGGGAGGGTCAAAACAGAAGATATCTTCTCCAAGGCATTAAACAGACATTAAAGGAACAAAGCCAGTCTTCAAAGATTTAATCAACAAAGGAGTTATTTTTTTCCCATATATGACATTTACTTAATGACTTTAAGAGTCTTAATTTATATCTTATTCCTTTTAGTACAAGTTTAAAACTGATTACATTTGAATATATAAATTAATCTTAACAGCGTAAATAACACTAAAGTCTAAATCAAAAGTTTGATGGTACGAGACACTTTGTGATAGATTTATGTCTTGATTCTTCTCACATATTGGACTTTTTTAGATGCATCAACGAGGAGTATATAAACATAATAATAAGAGTGTGTATGATGCTTTTCACCTTCAAATAAACTGTAGACTACATATGCATGCAAACAGGTAAATTTCATTCTTTATTATTTTAAATACCATTATATCATTTTAGTAAGTTTTTTTGGTGTAGGGACAGCAAAAAACAACAGATATGTGATTTATCAAAGCATTTTCTCAATTGATGTCATTATCATAAATGTATAGAGTTAGCTAAAGGATAGATAACATTAACAGTAAAATGTATGTTGATAAATATCAATTTTCTCAATAAGAGACTACTATAATACTGCAATAATGATTATCTTGGTATGTTCTTATAGTAAAATCTACTATATGAATAAAAATAAGCATATTATTTGACCAATAATATCTTGTATTTTGAATCATAATGTCAATAATAATCATGCAGAATAACTTTTTAAATGTTCTATCTTACTGCATGTGCTTGTATGTTCACACACGCACATAAATCGTGTGATTTCATTTAAAACTGTGGTTTATATAAAATTAAATTACATCTCCTTGCAGCTTTAAATTGTGAGTGGCTTGAAATCAAGTGTGTCTTTAAAACAGGGGCAGCTTCTATTAAATTTAATGTTTCTTTGCATTGTACAGTAGAGGTATAACTGCTCGATGAGGGCATCTTCTATTAAAGTGGCATAAGAAAGATACAGGAACAAGCAGAATGGTCCTCCTGCCTCTTTGGAATGGATCAAATACTGTCTTGCCATAGTCAAAGCTCTCTGAAACCAGCTTTAGCATGACAGAGCCAAGAATATCAATTTTTTTCATGCTTTTTTCATGTATGATATGTACATTTTTGGAAATGTTCCATTTATGTTGATTTTTCATTACATTAAATATGAACTCAAATGACTGAAATGTAGAGTCTTTTGCATTATATTTGAATTTCAGAACCATATGTGTCACTAATTTCTAGCCATACAGAGGAGATTAAAGAGGGAAAGCAACTTGAAATTATACTTTCTTCGGTTAAAAAACAAACAAACAAAATGCTAGAAATTTTTTTTATCTCCAAAGATAAAAAATGTTCTTTTAAAAATAAAAGCAATTATGATTTGATATATCCTAATATTTGCTTTATTATATAAGACTAATTTTTATGAGAGTACATATTTAATCATATATATGTTAAATACTAAAGCTGAATTTAAAAAACCTGGTAAAAACAGAGAACTAATGAATGGGTCACCTGTTAAATAAAATTGACTCAAAGTGCCTGTATTTTTAAGCACTTATCGATTGACATTGTAAATCAGGATAATATATATTGCTTTAAAAATTCTTTACAGGTGAAGGCCAAGTAATAGGTTTATATATTTCTATATATGTTGCACAATATTTAATAATATATTATTAAATAATTTATTATTATTATACAATTGCTTCTGGGAGGGTGGCAGGAAGTTGATTATCTCAATATTCCTCTCCCTTTGGGACATGGAATTTTAAAACATGTTACCATTTCGTGGGGTATAGTACTTAGAGGAGTAGAACTATTTAAATTAAACATTACAGATGATCATGTTTGCAAACTCACTTGATGGAATGATCTTTTCATTTTTTGCTTTTCATTCTTCTATAAATTGGGGTCCTTTCTTAGAATGGAAGCAAAACTAACCTTTTATAGCTTTTTGCTCAATAGCTTTGAGCAAAGTAAAATCTTGACCAAACATTTTCCTAACTCATCTAGAAATAAAATTAACTTGTGGAATTGGCATTTGTTTTGATACACAGACCTCCACAGTGTTATGCTCTAGTCTTGAGAATTACCATACATTGGAGCAGACATTATTACATATAATAATATAGGGAGTACTCTTGTAATGTTCTTACTTTCTAAACTATATAAAAATGTATTGAAGACAAACACTATAGGTGATTTTACCTAAAATTCTGTTTAAAATAATGATTTCAGCAATCCCGTCACATATTGGAGGTGTCCCTATTATATGACCATATAGAAGTGAAAATTTGAAATGATCATCTTCTGATTTAGGTGAAAACTTAAGGGTCAAAAAGCATGAGAAATCAGACTTTAAGGGTCAAATTTTTATTGCAGCCTAACTCCACTGGCTGAAAATGAGATAAAATGAGATTTTTAACTCTAGAGATTGTATTTTCTACATTAGCTCAGGTTGAGAATTCTTGGAGAATTTACATTTAATTAGCTTATTTTGTGTTATTTAGAACAGGTATTTATTAGGGCCCCTCACATGCCATTATATTTTCTGTTAAATTTATCAACACATCACAACTTAATAAACACAAGTTATAAAAATGATTTGTAAATTATTTTCTTAAAGTATATTCATTGAGCTGATTGGCTAGCTGTTGTAGTGTAAATATACCCAAATAAATTACAAACCAAAATATTTGTGCATGAATTGGGGCATGAAGTTATAAGAAATAAAATGAGCTGGGTGCACAGAGTTTAACTGATTATAGATGTCCTCAGGTGTATAGATGAACCAGCAGCATTTGTTACCTGCTATCCCATCTTTAATGAGTTTCTTTTCCCAATAAATAGCAGTAGAAAATGTTCCATTTTTATGGCATGTAACATTGCGCTATATGCATAATGCTATATATATATGCATTAAATTGCAAAGCTTTCCTGATTCAATTTCTACTATTTCTAAATGCTGTACAAAATAAAATGATTAAAATGTCAGTGAATCCACATGCATTCCATTTCTGTAATAAGCATTTCTTTCTACAAAAAAGAAATGCTGTTTAATTTCAACATGATTGAAAATTTTGTAAAATGAAGATGTAATAGCATTTTACTTAAACTTACAGCATCTTCTGCTCATATTGTGTTTTAGAATAGTTCTTTCATAATTAAAGTGTCAAAAACACATTTGTAACAAGAATGATGAAATTCATTCTGAATAATCCGTTAGCAAATAATAACCTGTCTTTCCTACTCTCAAGCAGTATCATTTAATACCTTTCAATCATTTGATTCTTCCTCCTTTTTACTTTTTCTTGTTACTCTTAGAAAATAACTTTCTATAAAAGCTTAAAAACTATTTTATGGGCTTAATGGAAGTTTTTCTTTAGCTGGAATATTATATGGTTACAAATGTTTCCATAAATATGCGAGATACTCTTGCTCTTCCCTGAGTCCCCACTGGATGCCTCCCAACTAGAGCGTTTTCAAAACAATAAACAAGGCAAACAAAGAGTGATTCAAAATAATCACAACTTTCCACTTCCCCTCAAACATTGTCTATCTTTTATCAATGAAAACATGTCATACTGAGTGGAGGATTCTCTCTCATGTAGAGATGTAGTCAGGTTGACATTTCAGTGCCACATGTCATGTTTCTGAAATATTGAAGAATCAAATCAGATTATTCGAGTGGACTTTCTCCATTTAAGATCTTGTTCTACTGTTGCTTTTTAAAAATGACATTCATTTTTATGTTTATGACTTTAAAAATTTAAATTAAAAAAAACATAATACTTGTTATGTATGTGTATGTATACCTGCCAAGGATTGTAATAAAATGCAAATATGAAAAAGCAAGTAATGTACAAGTAAATAATTTCACTTATATAATGAGGATTAGTGTTCTGGTTGGTTTAATATTTTGATACTACATATGCTTGAAATTTAGCTTTCGGAGAATTATTGGCTTAGGCACTCTATGTCAGGATGAGAAACATATTTACATCATCCATACATCCTGAGTTTTCACACCGCTTTCCTTTAAATGAAGGTTAGTACAGTATTCGGAACATGAAAGGCACAGAACCATAAATTGCTCGATAGTGTGTCTTAAGATTTTACCTAACACAGGTCAAGCATAATTGTAAGAGAGGAAAAAGAAAATCTTTTAAAATAATTCTTTCTTTTAAAAATGCTTGTACCACAGCTGCAGAACCATAATGCTTTCATTAAGGATCACATCTGGGTTGAATTAAAACAGGAGCCTTTTCCAGCCCTGAAGTGCTTGTCAGGTTCAAAGTTTTTCTTATAGCTCCTGAAACTTTT
>NW_006431922.1:930896-963069 GCF_000325575.1 Pteropus alecto | reverse complement strand
TTATTCACCGTCTGGCTCTAATTTGGAGGTACATCTCCCTTGTGTTCACTTTATTAACTTACACATGACTAGCTCTTTTGTTTAATACGGAAATAAAGAAAACAGGGTTTGTTGAAGAATAGCGCCATAGACTGAGACTTTTATTTTTCTATACATTTGCTTTTTTGTTGCCCTATGTTTGCTCTTCATAAAGCAACATCTTCATATATGAACCACTTGCATAATAAAAAGATAGATAATATAGGGTATTCATAATAGAATAGATCTTGTTTTTTCCTTCATTTTATGGAAAGGGAGGGAAAAAACTACCTGGGTATTAATGCATTATTTTTTTCATGTTTACCATCAATTTTTATCTTAGAATTGCAGAGAAAAAGTCTGTCAGTCTTATCCATAGACACAGTGTAAAATTACCTAAATTTTGGAGAAATAATTTCAACAATACAAGTATTGAATGGAATATCAGCTAAATTTGATATGCCATAACAGTAAAGAATAGAGATATATCACAACTTTCAAAAAATCCTAAGGTACATTAAGATTAAATAAATCATGAACCAAACAGAAAAAGAGCTTTAAAAAATTCATTGGAAATATTTTTCTGTTGACTGGAAAATGTTAATGCTCCACATTTTTAGTATACAATCATTTATCAATTCATACAGCACATGTAACTTTATTAAAATCCCAAATCTTGAGGCAAAAGGAAAATACAAACTCTGTGAAGCTCAATATATCAAAAGGGAAAAAAGTGAACAAATAATTAAAAAGCAATGTGATGTGTACTGAAATACAGGTAAATGTACAGTCTTAGTAGTGATTAACTAACTGCCTGAGGAGGTCACCTTTGAGCTGGTCTTTGAAGGATGAATAGAAGCTCACCAGACCTTAGAATATTCACAGATTTTAGCATTCTTTAACATATACTAGTACCTGATATTACCAATTGATATCTTTTTTAGATAAAAAAATGCACCTACTTCACTATTACATTAGTTTATTTTCCACCCTTATTATTAATTCCCAAACTCACATTATCTTGACAGATTTTTTTTCTAAGTGCCTTATAGTATTATAAATTATAAATGTGTTTTTCCTTCCCATATGGAAGTAGAGCTTATTTTCAGAACGTATAACAGGAAAAAAAGTGAGTCAACATATAACAGGAAAAAAAATGACTCACATGATATGTGAAAACAACAATTTAATTTCTCTGAACCTTAACTTTCTCATTTAAAAAGATGAGAATAAAATCTATCTCATGGAATGATTAGAATAAAATGAGATTATTTATTTAGTGACTAGGACAATAGATAGCACCTTGCAAACTGTCAGTAAGTGATAATTCTCTTTTCAGCATTTTTCTCCGAATAGGATGAACGAGACTTGGCTCAATCTAGTTTTCTTTTCCAGTTTACTAATTCTCTATTTCAGGATATAATAAAAATGTATATATGATGAACATTAATGTTCACATGCTTGAACTAATTAGTGCAAATTGTTTGACAATTACCTTGGGATAAAATAGATTAATAAAAGGACATAATAAAAAATAAAACCTCTTTTAATTTCAATATGTGTCTATAGTTAATTGCTGGATGCACAAAACGATTTGTGCATTTCCATGATGTATTTCTCTCAGTGAAAAAATTTGTTAGCTAAAAGCAAGGAGTAACTCTTCCATTGCTTTCTCAGACACCCTCTTCATACTTAGTAAAATACTCCATGCAAAACACCATGTTCATCAGGCGTTTGTTGCTTAGGCAAACTCAGACTTAGGATTTCTCAGAGAGTTTTAGCATGGTTTTGTCAAGTAGAAAAGATGCAGAACATCTAAGTCAAGTCAAGTTGTCTGTGTCTATATGTGGAAACATCATGGCTTATAATACGTTAAACCAACAAACAAAAATTTTCAAATGTAAAGCAAAATTAAATGCCATAGCATTACTGAGTGTTATTTGTGAAATGATGTGATCAGCCTCCTAGTTACATGAAATATAAATAGTTAAGAGGCTATAAGTTGGAAACCAGGTTCCTTTTTTTCTCATTCACTGTTCTTTAGTTGTACTTCTTTATTAGACTGTGAAGGTAAAAGGATGTATTTTATTTAACAAAGCCAGCTAGCCATTTTTATGGAAATTCTTTTTCAGTTTATAACTCATGTGAATGTCAATGTCAAAGTAACAACAGCACCATTGAGATGAAATGGATAAAAACTCCCGGTCAGATGAATTTTTCTTTCCATTAAGATTTACTCTTCATATTTTCCACTAAGTACTGTCAGCTCAGCTTCTTTCTTCATTGAAAGTCGCCAGCTGATGGATGCTATCTACAGTGAGGTGCAAGATAGGAAAATACTTCTGTTTCTATGTTCTTTTAAAATATTTTTATGGAGAATAAAATTTGACAGTATTTCTAAGCAACATTGTTTTATATATGAATTATGAAATGTCTTGTGTATTAATCATAATTTTTGATTCTATATGTGTGTATGTACACTCACAATAATATTTTAATCTTTTTAATTTTTCAATTTGTTTATATATAATACTTTTTCAACTTTACCTTGTGTGAAGTGTTGGTTATAAGACTGGATAAACTTCATAGACTAATAAACTCACTTAAAAAACGCATTTAAAAGTGGTTCAAAATTAGTGAGTGACTTAATAGTTAATGTAAGAAATTTTAAGTCAACGGCAATTTGTTTATACTTTTGATTTTCTTCCTGGAGCCTACAGGCAGTATTGAGTACGTTAGTGTTCAATATTTAGTTCCATGAGCAAAAAGTGTATTTTGGAGACACAAGTTAGGCCTACATGGTATTTTCAGTTTAAGACTTTGAATTCAATATAAGAAAAAATAAAGATGTTGTTCGTTTGTACTGTAACTGGCCTTTTTATTCATTATGCTATTCTAAAAAGGCCACTTAATCATTCAGGGCTTTCTAATATTTTTCGTGGGAAAGTATACTAACAATTTCAGATCTCTATCATCTTAAGATAGTGATTAACAAATTATGCGGTCTGTTTTTCTGGAAAAAATAGAACAAAATGCCATGTATCTTTACATATTTTTATAAAGAATATTTACATAGAACTAAATAGCAAAGTAATCATTTTTATTTCCTGTTATGAACCTAATATTTGAGGATTTCGGTCAATCTTGATTATCTCTCAATGTTTTCTGTCTCGGTAAAGAGCCCTGCCAAACACCAAAAGTTGCCCCCCAAAAATGTGATTTAAATTCCTCCTCCTTTACTGTTTGTTATATTTATTCGTCAAGTCTTCATCCTGTATCCTAAACCATTCCCACCACCTATTCACTAGGCCAGGCCACCATTAGCTCTCAGCTGGACTGTTGCGATAGACTTCTGATTCACATGACCTCAGTCATGCTATTTTCTAAAACATTCTTGAAACTATAGTTAGAATAATTTTCCAATGCTCACATCTTATCATGTTACTTCTCTGCTTAAAACCATTCAGTGAGGTCGATGGTTTCTGATTTCTAATTAGATAAATCTCCAACTTTCTGGGTCTAAGCTTCATTCTGACATTTGCTTTCTTCGTACTCTACATTCTTACTATACAAAACTTCTTTTTGTTCCTTGAACTTTCCATTCTCTCTGGGGATGCCGCTTCTTTATCCTAAAGTCCCCTTCCCCTATCTTTTCATTGAGCTAACTTCTACTTTTTTTTTCAGTTAGTAATTTAAATTTTACTTCTTCCATGAGTCCTTTCTGATTCTTGGAACTTAGCCACCCAGTATCAGTAAACATCATATTCTCATTTTTAACATCAAGCCCACTTCATTTTAATTGCTTGTTTGATGTCTCTCACTTTGCAGATAGACAATAAGGTCCATAAGGACAATGCTCTCTGCCTAGTGCCTGACAAATGCCTTACACATGGGGTATACTTAATAAACATTTGTGGAATATATACACATGACATTCTTTCTCTGCATTTAATAGTCAATCTAAAAAGTTTTTTCAGATAATATTATTTACTTGAAATGTAAAGAAAATCAAAATTTTATTTAAACAAATCTGTAAAACTCTTGATTTTTTGATAGAGATAAACAGAAAAGTATGAAAAATAACAATCTTTGAGTCCCTCTTACTTAAAATTTTAAGTAATGAAAAAAATGGTATTTAAGACAACTAAAAAATGATACTAATATTACTTTAATTTTAAAAATGACCCAGCCTTCATACAATATAGAAGATGAATTGGATATAAAAAGCATTTAACCCTCTAACTTTAAGAGTAACCTGCACATCCTACTAACTTTTTAATCTCAATTCAGTGAACTTATTTCCTTTCCTTTTGTGAACTGAGTTTTGCTTAAGGTGAACTTAAATGTCAAATTACTGTATTGAACTTGAATACAGTAGTCTCCTTAAAATCCTTTTTACCTAGGTTTCAATCTTGTTGCAATCCCTTCTGCTGGAGTGACTGAAAATTACAGTTTGAAAATGATTGACCTCTTCCTCTCTGTTAATGCTGTTAGAATGAAGCTATATTGGCACCTATCAGGATAACCAAATTAGAGAAGTTCATATAAGGCAGACATGCATACAAATGTACTTATGTACCAGATTCATCCCTCAATGGGAAAATGAAAGCCACTCAGATAAAATGCTTTTATTATTTACTTTCAACAGGTATCTATAACTGTGGCATGACTATTGTTGAATCATTTCAATAATCTTGTTATAGAGCTGGTAATAAAAGAAAAAGCACTTCAGCAGAGATAAATGACCTGCCTCCTGACATCTTCAGAGGTACCAGATGACAGTGATATGTAGATTACTTTTCTGTTCAAACAAACAAGAGCATTACCAGACCTTTTTTAACCTAATTTATTTCCTCAAAACACGAATGTAGGCTTGACAAGAAAGACAGGAGACTATCCCTGCAATGTCATCCAGTAGATGTAGCAGTTGATGTAGTTTGACACGTTAAGGTGGAAGCATCATTGGAAAAAGCTTTACAGCTACCAGTAGAAGAAATGACTTCTGCAATGACTGTGTCTTCTGTATATAAGCAAGTACTGATAATTAATGATGCTTGGAAACATAAAATAATTTTAAACTTATTAAATTAAGCAGGAACAGAAATCTCACAATTTATATGTATGCTTTGCCTTTCAAGGCCCAACATGTAATATATAAGTATCTCATCCTATGATAATACTTAGAAGACAGATATTTCTTTGAAATTAATATTCATTCCTATACAACTAAGAAATTGTATTTACAAATTGTATTGTGTTCTTTGACTCTTCGTTGGGTCTATTCTCAGATAATCTTGATGTAAGAGAAAGAAGTATTTCTTGTCCTCATGGTCTCACCTTTTCCCGGTAATATAACATTGCTCTATTTGACACATGAAATACAGTCACATCAAAAAACTTAGAGTCAAGGACTCACAAAGATAAAACCACTGTTTGTTAAAAACACACATGCAAACAAAAAGCAAAACAAAAAAGAAATCAGTGATTTTAAGATTGCAATATGGTTTTTTTCTCATCTTTAAAATGTATTGATAACCGACTCAACATCAACATCTTGGATCTAAAATTTCTGATTGAATTGGCTCTTTGAGTATTTATGCTACACAACAGGCTCTATTCTTTTTTTGTACACAGGAAGAAGGGAATTCATAGTTGACGAATTGATTGGATTCTCTCAAGGTCTTTCTCCACTGAATCTATGTCAGGCTAGGAAGTTAATTGACCGAATGGACATGTCCTTTTTCAATGCTAAGTTTACCAATAGATGAGCAAGTCTTATCCCTAAAGAAAAGACAGCTAGCAACATAGGTGCAGGGGAGCAGAATTAACCCAACTAAGAAGTCAGGAGTCAGTCCTACAGCTCTTTACCATCTCTCAGGTATTTCTTACTTTATGTGTAATTATAACACATTAATATTTTATAATAAATATTTTATTTCCACCCAATAGAGTCATGATTCATAAGATAACCCATTTCTCCAGATATGAGTCCTGAGGCATTTTATTGTATTTCACTTAAGAGATTAGTTTGCAGGATCTCCATATTTTAGGTCAGAAAATGAGTTAAATTCTAAGTTGTGTCTGTTAACTGACTGTATGATCTTAGGCAGGTCACCATAAACTCTCTAAAGCTCAATAGTTTTTCAATGGTGAGATAAAGACAACAATAGTCTTGTGAGTATTAAATGCCGTTATTAAGTAAATTACATAGGGATGCAGATGGTAATTTTTATTATTATTTTTACCAAAATTATCGTGAGAATTTAAATTCTAATTACATTGACACTGCTCACATCTCACTGATGTGACTTTAATTCCAAGAACAAGGGGAAGAAATTAAAGTTTATTGGATATATTCTTGTCTATAGAAGTAGTAGTTGCTTTAGTTTCCATATATTTTTCACAACACTCTCCCTAAAGTAGATTTTTTTCCCTTTTATTTAGGGGAAGAAACCAAGATCTGGAGTATTCAGTTACCTTTTTTAGTTATTGATATGGTAATTGGCAGAGTCTGGTTTGGACCTATCTCAGGCTGTATTCATTGTACCATTCTAGATAATAGCCATTCAAATAGTTGGTATAAAGTGACATTTCCTAACATGGACTTCATTAAAACAAGCACATGTATAGATTTTATTGTGATTATATATATGTATTTGATTATACATGTATAATAGATGATAATATATAGTATATATAATATATGTTATATATACAAAAAATAAAATATTTGATACACCTAATATAGTTAGAAAAATAGGTTATTGTACACACTACAAGAATAGTTAATATAGTTTATCACAATTTAATTACATTAAAATTAAGGCAAGAGATATTTAACATTTTTTAAAGTTATCTCTTAAACCTTGATGTGACATCATGATGAAGCTGAATAATAGATATGAGAAGCAAATTATCTTGTTTGATTTGAAACATACTAGGTAAATGATCTGTGAAGAAGCAGGAGCTTTAAGGACGTTGTGAAGCTCATGGCAATTTTCTTAGAAGGTACTCTGGTCTTTCAATTGAATAGCAAGAAAATTTATCAAATTCATATCAGGGACATTGCCAGTTGGAGGCTGTCCATTCCACCCTATACTTGAGGTTCTGGAGTCTCTTCTGACTCATTCTCTTCTTCGTGATCCTTAACTGCAACTTGGTTTTTTAGTGACACTTGGCTTTGTTATTTGAATTTTCTAACCTTAGCTTCATGACCAGATTCTGGAAAGAAATAATGGCTCCCAGACTCAACTTTTGGCATCTACACTGGTTACTTGCTTGTACTTGGCTTTGTTTCTATACCGTCCTCTCTTGAATTAGACACCCAGCCTTAAAAAACAGGTGTCCTTGCCTCAATTTTAGTGACTGCTTAGTAATTTTTCACCTAGTCCCATCGGTTAGAAGTGAGATGGTATAGAAGCAGCATTTGAAATAGAAATTAGCAGTATATAATGTACATCTCTCTTCAATTTAACACAGCCTTAAAAGCAGTAAAAATTGTATTTTAGAAATTATTAATATTTATTGTGCTTGTACTTAATATGATCCAGTCATTGTGTTAAGTGCTTTACTCACATTTATTTAATCATTTGAATCATTCTATGATCTGGATATTATTATTAGACTGAACCACATGAAATTGCTGACATTTGACCATTTTTGATCTACAAAATTGACAAATTTCATATGATTCATGCAAGTGTTAGCCCCATTTGACAGAAGGGAAATCTGAAGCATGAAGAAATTAACTTTCTGCAGGTCACAGCTATAATTATTGGAATCACAAAATGAAGTTAATAAAGGCAATAACCCTTTCTTTCCTATCTGCTTCGTTGTTTGTAGACTTCAGCTTCTCAGTCTTGCAAAGGACTTCCTCAGTTTGAAATTACTTTTTTGCTCAACCGCTTAGAGCCAACAACAAGCTGTCAAGTGTATAATTCCTTCATCCTAAGCAACTTTTACATTGATTGGAGTAACTTATGTGAGAAAGAACCATGCAAAATACAGAGTGGGGCGATTTAATCAACTCAATTATAAAAAAGCCATAGCGCCACAAAAACCAGTTCAAACTATTTCAAACATTCAACATGTTGGCCATAAATATAGAATTCATCCAAAAAGTAGGAAAAGCAACTATAAAACTTAAACACTATGTAGATTAGCCAAGTTAGGCCATCCCTAATGAATGAAATAAAATGACTTTCAGCTATCTTCACATGTTTATAGCAGACTGTAATTCCCCTTTGTTGAGAACTTTGAGCATACATTTTCCTGTCAGACTTCCTGATTGTACAGGTTCAAAGTAGAGTCTGAGAATTCTGCAGGTGACACAATTAGTGTGGGGGCACTGTGGAATCTTTGCAGAACTGCCTTTAAAAAATTATTTGCTTCTGGGACAAAAAACAAAGGGAAAGACAATAAATTTGAAGCATCTGCTGTTCTATTTGAGAATCTCATGTTTTCTGAACGAACGGGGATATTTTATTTATATAATATGCAATATAGCCTGTAATCACTTAAAATAATCATAGATATTTTAACCAAGGTATTTTCTGATATAGAAATAAACAATTCTGGTCTCTTCTATTACATTTTCTCTCCTGGCTACATATGTATATTTTTTCCTCTTCCAGAAAGCATTACAAAATTGAACCATTCTTGCTCCTAAAAATCTGATACATCCAAATATAAAATGAGGTTATCACCATTCTTTACTAACCTGGATCAATCAGTGACTGAAGTGTAGATCTAAAATTCAGATATAAGGACTGATCATTATTTGTTCTTATGGTTCTTTCAGGAGGATTTCAAGACCTTCATATAAGTGTCAGCTTTGGCAACTTTTCTCAGAGGAAGGAATTCACTGTAGTTTTATCCATTGGTTGAAAAATGTGCTAATGAGATTAGAGTCATTGATTTGATCTCAGGGGTGAGTACACATATGCTTTGTTCTAGCTCTAGGATTCTAATGGCCTTGGTAACCAAAGTCAGCCATTTTTAAGTGTGTGTTGCTAGTTGTAAAGAAAGTATGAGAGAGATTTTACATTCATCAGAAAACATTGTCAATATTAAAACAAAAATTACTCAAAAAATATATCTTGCTGGTGGTAGATTAATGGTATTGTCTCCATTGCTGAAGAATGCACAGCAAATAAACTTCCAAAGAGTACCTTTTTGAAAAAAGTTAAGTGATCATTTAAACTTATGAGAATGTAGTGCAGTTAAGCCAAATGGAGTATTTTATAAAGTGTTTTTTTTTTTTAATTTTGAGTGATTCATTAAATACTTCTATTTAAAGAATCTATTCATTTATTTTGACCCCAGTATATATACCTGTTCCATCAATGCTCCCATTTACTCACTTTTTTGGAAAAAAAAAGAAATAAATAACTAAATTGTTCGATCTCAAAAAACTATATTTCTAGCTAACTCTGTTTGCAATTTTTAGGTAAAATAAATAAAAAAAGTGCAAAATGCTTTATATTTAATTTTTTTTTCTTTAAAGTTATCAAGTAATCCCATTTAAATGTGAGTACTGTGTGCTTATAAGAAGCTCTGCCTGAAGACTGATATACCCCAAGAGGCTGATTCCAAATTTGTATCCAAAAAGAATTATATCAAATGTAGCCTAATATACATTGGATATCAGAATACAAGTCAGCCCTTTAGGATAGTTATATATATAAATTCGATAAATAAATAACATGTTTTTCTTTGGAAGAAAACTGAGTGCTTCTCAAATCTATTTTAGTTATTTGTGTAGACAGGAAATCTAGGGATTTTAGGGAGTTGACTTTCTAATCAAGTGACATTTCATAAAATCTAACTGCTATGGTCTAAATATTTGTGTTCCCACAAAATTCATATATTGAAACCAACCTCAAAGGTGATAGTATTAGGAGGTGGGAACTTTGGAAGGTGATAAGCCATGAAGATGAAACTCTCATTAATGAATTTAGTGCTTTTATGAAAGGCACCCCAGAAGGCTTCCTTCTCCCTTCTGCCATATCAGGACACAGAGAAATAGATGGCTATAAGCCAAGAATCTCTTACTAGACATCCATAAGATTTGCCAGTACCATGATCTTGGACTTTCCAGGCTCCAGAACTGTCAGAAATAAATTTCTGTCGTTTGTAAGCCACAAGTTTATGGCATTTTTGCTATAATATAACAGCTCAAACGGACTAAGACACAAACCACCTCTCATTTTCTATAGTTTTAATTTAGATCAATGTTTGCTTCAAAAATGGAACCTTGAATTGTGCTTACTGTAATTTATACTAGTCAGTAACAATGCCTGTTATTCTACCATGTAACCATTTTTCTTATTGAAACTAGCATTTTACATATACACTTCCATGGATTTTATTTTGTAGGATAAATATCATTACTCACATTATAACGATGAGAAAGTGGAACAGAGATCAACTGGTCAAGCACTGGTCAAGCTTGAATCTTAATGTAACTTATCCTGAGCTCCACACTCATTTCTTTTCCACTGCATTGCCCTCCCTTCTTAATTGGTCTGAAGGTTTGTCCATAACTGAGCAGAGCCTTGACACTGTCCAGCTCCTATGAACATGCTGCCTGTCTTTCAGGCTTGCATCTTGCTGCTTATTGTAGCAGTCTTGACCAGAGGAGCATATAGCACAGTAATGAAAAACCTAAACTAGGAGTCAGACACACTTGAGTCTGAATGCTATTTTTTCTACTTATTTTCTGTGTGATCAATTTAATTTAAACTCTGTTGAGTTTCTGATTTCTCTGTGTAAAATGGGAAAAAATACAACTAACCTGTTAAGTCAGTGATAGTTCAAAACCTCACAAACTGAGTTCTCAATGAATGTTCTCTCTTATTGGTTACAGCTACAGTTTCCTCCTCACTATTTTGGGCCATCTTGAGTATCAGTGCTTGTCTGACTCACATTTGGTGTACTGTATTCCTATGTATGGAATGACTTATGGGGCCAAGATGTTTTCCCTCAGTTTCTGACTTCTTCTTGGAGACTTCCTGGCTTTGCCCACACATCTGGGCTTTTTCTCCTGCATTCCAAGACCCCTGCCTGCCTGATTTATGAGGTTAGCTACCATATTAGTTTCCCGTGGCTGCTGTAACAAATTACCACAATCTGGGTGGCTTAACACAACAGGAATGTATTTCCTCACAGTTCTAGAGACTAGAGGCTGAAATCAAGAACTCTGAAATCAAACTCTCCCTAGGTACACTGGAAAATAATTGGTTCCTTTCCTCTTCAAGTTTTTAGTAGTTGCCTGGCATTCCTTGGCATCCCTTGGTTTGTGGCTGCATCATTCCAAACTCTGTTTCTATGATCATATTGCTTCTTTCTCCTTTGTCTCAAAACCCCCTCTATCTCTCTCCTACAAAGATACACATGATTGTATTTAAGGCCTACTTAAGAATCCAAGATAAGCTCCTCTTCTCAAGATCTTTAACTTAATCACATCTTTTACCATATATGGTAATATTCACATTTGCGATATAGAGGAATATTCAAAGGTTCCAGTGATTAGTGATTAAGACATTTATATATCTTGAGGGGAGGAGGGCACTATTTAGTCCACTATAGCCAACCTCAAAAAGTTTTGAAAAAAATCTAAACGCCCACAAGTCAGTTCAGTAAACAGTTATGAAACATCTACTAAATGCCATCACACATAGCATACAAATTCTTTTGCATACCCAAATAAGAGAATTCAAAACATACACACAAACATTAGTATTTGCTTCTTATAACTACATGTTGGAATAAAAGCAAAGCATGTCATAGAGACAGACAGACAGGAAAAGAGAGAAAGAGATAGAAGAGAAGCAAAATCTGTTCCTTGTCCTTTAGGCTAACACTCATGTATTATAAGCACTGAGTATGTATTATCTTGGTTATAAGAGTGATGCATACTTTAGAACTGTTTTTATTTAAAAAATCGAGACAATATTAATCCATGCGGACAACATATGTACACGTGGGATGCCCATGGATTTGTGAATATAACCCTCTTAACACATTAAATACCATAGCCCTGATCATTCATTAAACATGTTTTTGACAATTGGTTGTAAATCAAAGCAAGGACAATGAATCATTAATGTGGAAGTTGGTGTTGTATCAGAAGACTCTGGCAAGTGATAAAAGGTTTATTCATTATGCCTATAAGAGCTATGTAAAGAAAAACAAAGCATTTCTTCCCTCATAAGAGAGAACAGGGGAAACTGGTAAAGAAACAGTGTAATGGAGACGATTTCTAGGCCACCCAGCTGCCTAATTACTGGCAACATCTCTGGATTTTTACAGCATGCCTCTTGTGACACCACTCTTTGAAAAGCAATAATCCTGCATTGTAAGAAAAACAAACAACAACAAAACTATATATATATATATATACACGCCATCACAAAAAAGCAACCCTAAACCTTCTAAGTAGAATAATTAAGCAAAGGATTTCATGTCATGAAAGACAAAGCAAAAGAATAAGTGGTTACTTTGTAATTTCTCTCTGTTCTGTAGTGTTTTGAAAAGCCTATTCCGTGTGTTAAGTAGAAACAGCACTTTTTAAATTTTAAATTTATTACAATTTAATCCAGCAAGATGAAGCTTTGAACATCCAATTTCTTTTGACATTTTATTTCGAAGGACAATAGTGGTGATATTCACATTGTTTTATGCAAAACAAACAAACAAACAAAAACAAAACAAAATGAAAAAGCAGTGGTCTTACGCAGCCTAGCACTTAAGATATTTAAACAGAACTACTGTGACATTATTTAGCAATTCCCATAAGTGTCCTCAGCAATTTCTTATAATGGATTCTTTAGCAATATTATTAAAATTTGAGAGGAGGTAAATGGGCTATAGCTGCGTCCCTGTGGACAATTCTCTGAAAAGACAAAGCAATAGTACGTGTAGCTGAGGGACAACTAGAGTGTGTTAACATGGCTTGTCCTTACTTGCAGAGCTTGCTATTTATTGGATAGCAGTTCTCTCCAATAATACTTACACACTTCTGCAATAAATGAAGCAGATGTGTTCGATTAAGAAAGCATCTTTTTAAAGATTTTGTTTTGTTTTTAGAATTGCTGGATATTATCTTATCTCTTTTTTGGGGGTAGCAATCTTGGAACCACTGATTGGAGGAAACTTTGATTCATCCATTCATTCAAGCATTCATCAAATATTTGTGTGCCTTCCAGGAGTAGGCCCTGTGAACATTCTGGAAACATAAAGATAATTGTGACAGGCTTCCTGTCACTGAGGAGCCCAGAGCTCAGAGAAAAAGGCAAGTAAAAAAGTAAATTATTACTACCCCATGTAAACAGTGCCATATTAGCAGTAGGAACAAGATGCTTGGGAAGTATTGAGGAGAGAGTGACCAATTTGCCAGAAGGATGAGGAGAAAGTTTAGAACAGAAGTTAGAAAAATCTCAAAGTAAGTTTGTCTGAGTTTAAGCTGCTATAATAAAAATACCACAGGCTAGGTGGAGTAAATAACAAGCACTGATTTCTCACAGTTCTAGAGGCTGTGAAATCCAAGATCACAGTGGCAACAAATTCAGTGTCTGGTGAGAGCTCACTTTCTGTTTCCTAGATAGCTGTCTTCTCCTGCTCTCACGTGGCAAAAAGGGTAAAAGAGTTCTCTTTTATAATAGTACCGATATCACTCATGAGGGCTCCGCCTTCATGACCGAATCGCCTCCCAAATCTTCACCTCCTAATACAATCACACTGGGGTTAGGATTTAAACATGTGAATTTGGAGGACACACAAACATTAAGTCCATAACTAAGTTGTTCTGGATAAGAGAAAAGTATAACATGTTATGTTCAGTATATTCTTTGGTATCATTATGTTTAGTAACAAACGAACAGCAGAAAGTTCTCTGTTGTATTCCTCTAAATCATCAAACCTCTATTATGGATTTTTGAATGTTGATTTTGTATCCAGAAACTTTATTGCATTCACTTATTATTTCTAGTAGTGTCCTTATGGAGTCTTTAGGGTTTTATATAGAGAGAATTATGTCATCCGCAAATAGTGACAGTTTGACTTCTTCATTTCCTATTTGGATGACTTTTATATCTTTCTCTTGCCGAATTGCCCTCACTAAGACCTCCAATATTATATTGAATAACAGTGGCTATAGTGTACAGCCTTTCCTTGCTCCAGATCTTAGAAGGAAAGTTTTTAGTTTTCACCATAAGGTATAATGTTGGCTGAGGGTTTGTCATATATGGCCTTTATTATGTTAAGGTACTTTCCTTCTAAACCTATTTTATTAAGTGTTTCAATCGTAAATCCATAACATTCCTATACTCTAATAATGAAGTGTCAGAAAAAGAAGTGGAAAAAACAATTCCTTTTGCAATTGCAACAAAAAGAATAAAACACCTAGGAATAAATCTAGTGAAACATGTGAAGGACCTATATGATGAAAACTATAAGACCCTATTAAAAGAAATCAAAGAAGATACAAAGAAATGGAAAGATATTCCGTGTTTTTGGATTAGAAGAATCAACATAGTTAAAATGACCATATTACCTAAAGCATTATACAGATTTAATGCAGTCCCCATCAAAATCCCATCAGCATTTTTTAAAGAAATAGAACAAAAAAACATCAGATTCATATGAAAGCACAAAAGACCCCTAAGTGCCAAAGCCATCCTGAGAAAAAAGAACGAGTCTGGAGGTATCACTCTGCTCGACTTCAAATTATACTACAAAGCAACAATAATCAAAATGGCATGGCATTAGCAACAAAACAGACACGTGGACCAGTGGAACAGAATCGAGAGCCCAGAAGTAAACCCATGTTTATATGGGCAAATAATTTTTGACAAAAAAGCCAAAAATATACAGTGGAGAAAGGAAAGCCTCTTCAATAAATGGTGCTGAGAAAACTGGAAAGCCACCTGCAAAAGAATGAAACTAGACTGTTGTCAATCACCACACACGAAAATTAACTAAAATGGATTAAGGATCTAAATATAAGACCTAAAACAATAAAATGCATAGAAGAAAACATAGGAACTAAACTCAAGGGCCTTGGACTTATAGAAGATTTTATGAATTTGACCTCAAAGGCAATGGAAGTAAAAGCAAAAATAAATGAATGGGACTACATAAAACTAAAAAGCTTCTGCTCAGTAAAAGAAACCGTCAACAAGGTAAAGAGACAACCATCCGAATGGGAAAATATATCTGCTAGCAACGCCTCTGATAAAGGCCTAATGTCTAAAACATACAAAGAACTCAAACAACAAAATAACAACAACAAAATAAATAATCCAGTCAAAAAATAGGCAGAGGACCTGAACAGACACTTCTCCCTAGAAGACATAGAAATGGCCAACAAACATATGAAAAGATGTTTCCTAATCTCTATTTCCATTTCCCTAATAGCTAGCTATTAGGGAAATGCAAATCAAAACCACAATGAGATACCATCTTCTATCTGTTAGAATAGCTATAATCAACAGGACAAGTATAACAAATGTAGGAGAGGGTGTGAAGAAAAAGGAACCCTCATATACTGCTGGTGGGACTGCAAATTGGTACAGTCACTATGGAAAATAGTATGGAGGTTCTTTAAAAAACTAAGAATTGATCTACCATGTGATCCAGCAATCCCTCTACTGGGTATTTACCCCAAAGACTTGAAAACTCATATTCAAAAAGATTTGTGCACCGATGCCCATAGCAGCATTATTTATGGTGGCCAGGACATTGAGGCAACAGAAATGTCTCACTACGAACGATCGGCTAAAGAAGCTGTGGTACATATATACAATGGATTATCACTCAGCCATAAGAAGAGATGAAATACTGCCATTTGCAACAACCTGGAGGGACCTCGAGATAATCATGCGAAGTGAAATGAGCCAGACAGAAAAAGTTGTAAATCACATAATATCACTTATATGTGGGATATAAACCTAAAAGCAACAAATGAACAGGACAAACAGAGACTCATGGACATGGATAATAGACTAGTGGTTACCAGGGGGAGGAGAGAGGGAGAGGAGGGAGGTAGATGGGATTAAAGTGGTCAAATATGTGGTGACAGAAAGAAATCTAACTATGGGAGGTGAACACACAGTGTAAATATATATATGCCTTGCTGTTAAAATGTACAGCTGGAACTTATTGGATTTCATTAACCAATGTCAGCATAAAAAATAATAATAATAATTTTAAAAAACAAAATAAAAAACAACAAAAAAAACCCCTCTATTATGTGTTGGACTTTTAAAAGGTAAAGTAACTCAACTTATTTTAAATACTGCATGAAGTCTGGTCCTGAGTAAATATTAATTAAGAAAAAAGTTATAAGTGGTATGATTTCATTATGATAGAGGCAGAACAACTGTTCAAAGAGAGACTCTGAATGAAGACTGCTTTGGCTTGAACCTCAGATTCAATCCTTACTAGCTTCGTGCCCTTAGAGAAATTACTTAATTTCTCTGTGGCTGTTTTTTTTTTTTTTAATCTATAAAATAAACTAGTAATTATATTTTCTACCTGATTGAGTTGTTATTACTAGTGCTTACCAAACACATGATAGGTTTTCAATTAGCTTTAGCTCTCATTAGTTTAAATATTATAAAATAGATTCTCTATTTTGCTAATTATTCACTGGGAATCTTATAGTTGAGAGAAAAGTCCTGTCTCTTTTCACTGGAATACTAATGCATATTAAATCTAGTAGACTTCAGTAAACTAAAAGAAGAAAAAAAATGCTTTACTGAAGCACTAACTTTAAGCACCTTTCATATTTAATAATATGAGATAATATTTTATATTCTCTAAGGAGAAAGGGCTAAGAAATTTTCAACTGGTAAATGTAAAAGAAAACCCTACACTACATACTTATTTCTTTATGGATAAAATTTTAGTGGACACTTTTGACCTATGAGGCTCATTAAACTTACCACCTTCTTTCACTAGTGAAATAAAAGCATATGATGCTTGCTTCTGGAAATTTTTTTATTCACTAAAATACATATTGCTGTTAAATGTAGTTTATTGTCACCTATGGAAATGCAAAATTTCACTTAATCATATGTGCTAGTACTGGCCCTAAGGAAATTCATGATGGAGGTGATAATTACCTCTGCCCTCAGGCATCTTCATTGTGTTTTCCCTTTCCTTTCTATTCTATCATAACATATTTTTTAGAATATATCTTTTAATTTTTTAATTATATTTGGCATTCGCATTATATTAGCTTCAGGTGTGCAACATGGTGATTAGACATCTATATAACTTACAATATGATCACCCTGATAAATCTAGTACCCATCTGATATCATGCATAGTTATTATAATATTATTGACTTTATTCCTCACGTCACACTTACTTCCGCATGACTATTTTGTAACTACCAATTTGCGCTTCTTAATCCCCTAAACTTTTTTACTCACCACCCCCCCAAATCATGTGCCATCTGGCAAACATCAAAATGTTCTCTGTATCTATGAGTTTGTTTCTGTTTTATTTGTTTATTTTATCCATTAGACAATAAGTAAAATATAACTTGCCTTTATCTGACTTACTTCACTCAGCATAATACCCTCTAGATCCATCCGCGTTGTTGCAGATTACAAGATTTTATTCTTTTTTATGGCTGAGAAATATTCCATTGTATATATGTACCACCTCTTCTTTATCCACTGATCTATTGATGGACACCCAGGATGCCTCCATATTTTAGCTATTGTAAATAATGCTGCAATGAACATATAGATTCACATGTCTCTTCAAAATAGTGTTTTGGGTTTGTTCAAATACCCAGAAGTGGGACTAATGGGTCCTTCTTTGTCTTTTGTTGTAGCCTTTTTTCTTAAGTTCATTTTGTCTGGTATAAGTATTGCTACTCCATCTTTTTTTGTTGTTTCTATTTTCATGAAACATCTTTTTACATTCTCTTACATTCAGTCTGTGTGTTTCTTTCAATCTGAAGCGAGTCTATTGTAGGCAGTATTTAATCCATTAACATTTAAAGTAATTGTTGATATGTAATTATTGCCATTTTATTATTCATATGTATATTTTTCCTCTTCTTAATGAAGACCCTCTAACATTTGTTGTAATGCTGATTTTGGGTTAATAAACTCCTTTAGCTTTTTCCTGTCTGGGAAGATCTTTAGCTGTCCTTTAATGGTGAATAATGGTTTTGCTGGGTAATCTTGGTTTTAGGTCCTTACTTTTCATCAGTAAGAATATTTCATGCCAATCGCTTCTGGCCTGCAAAGTTTTTTGTTAAGAAATCAGCTGATAGACTCATGGGAGCACCCTTGGTTTTTCCTTTGCTGCTTTAAAGATTCTCTCTTTGTCTTTAACCTTTGACATTTTAATAATAATTTGTGTTGTTGTAGGCTTCTTTGGATTCATCTTGTTTGTAATTTTCTGAGCTTCCTGGGCTTCTATTTCCTTCACCAGGTTAGGGAAGTTTTCTGTCATTATTTCTTGAAATAGGTTTTCAATTCCATGCTCTCTCTCTTCTTCTGGAACCGATGATGCAAATGTTGGTATACTTGATGCTGTCCCAGAGTACCCTTAAAACAGCAGTCCCCAACCTTTTTGGCACCATGGACTGGTGCTCCCCTGAAAATCTAATGCCTGATGATATGATTGCTGAGGGGAAGATTCTAGTACTGGGGAGCGGCTACAAATAGAGATAAAACTTCACTTGTTCAGCTGCTGTTTACCTCCTGTTGTGCAGCCCACTTCCTAACAGGCCATAAACTGGTACTGGTCACTGCCCGGGAGTAGGGGACCCCTGCCTTAAATGATCCTGATTTTTTTGGATTTTTCTTCTTGCTGTACTGATTTGGGTGTTTTTTTGCTACCTTGTCTTCTCCATCCCTGATTTGATCCTCTACTTCATTTAATCTATTGTTGATTCCCTTTAATGTAGTCTTTATTTCAGTTATTGTATTCTTCATTTCCAACTGGTTCTTTTTTTATGTTTTTTAGCTCCATTTTTATGATTTCCATCTCTTTGTTAATTTCTCACTGAGTTCATTCACTCTCCTCCTAAGTTCACTGAGCATCCTTATAAATAGCATTTTGAACTCTGTGACTGCTAGATTGCTTGTCTCCATTTTATTTAGTTCTTATTCTGGAGCTTCATTCGGGGCATGTTCTCCTCGTTTTGACTGTCTCCCTGCTTTTGTTTTTATGTATTAGGTAGGGCTGCTATGTCTCCTGATCTAGTAGAGTAGCCTTATATAGTAGTGTTCTGTCGGGCCCAGTGGCACAGTCTTCCCTGGTCACCTGAGCCGGCTGCTCCAGGTGTGTCCCTTGTATGGATTGTATGTGCCTTCCTATTGTAGTTGAGATTTGTTTGCTCTTTGTATGCCAATGGGAAGGGTTGACCCTTGGGCTGATTAGTTGTGAGGACTGTCCAGTGAGGGGCTGACCTTACGGAGCAGGATTTGCTTTAGCAGGGCTCTTGTGCCTGCCCAGTCTACCCTGTGGGTGTTTTGTCCTAGGATGTAGCCCTGAGTGATGCTCTGGCTTGGTCCGAAGTTGACTACTGGGCGTGCCCTCCCTGGGGCCTCCTGAGAGGACCCCTGCCAGAGGCCAAGTTTGACTGCAGCCTGTGCCCTGCTCAGGGCTACCTGGGAAGTCACCAAGCAACCTAAAGATGGCTGCCACCTATGCTGGGCTTGGAAATACCTTGAGATGCCAAGCCATAAACCAAGGTCAACTGCCACCAGTGCTGGTCAACTGCCACCAGTGCTCAGCAAGAGATATGAGGAGCGCCCAGGACAGATGCTGCTTATTCGAGATTTATGAATCTTTGAATAATTTTAGGAACATCTGTAGTATGAGCCAAACAGGACTTTTGAATGGAAAAGCCACTGGGCCCACAAGTTGGGTAGGTAGAGTCTCAGGGAATAACCAGGGAAGGGCTAATAGTGTTAGCCAGGTTGATGGAGACTCAGATAAGGCAGCTGCCTATGTCTGCACACTGCTCAACAAAGAAACATAAATTCTGCCAGCAGTCTATCTGGGAAAAAGCTAACTTTCTAGCCCTCTCTTTGAAGTCAGACAATTTGGTTCTTTCCTGTATGTCCCTGGTGCCTTTCAGGCTGCTTCCCCAGCATGGAAGCTCATAGCAAATGAGTCTGTCAGTAAGTAAGTTCTTGTGTGGACTCCTTAAGAATAATGTTTGCAACTCCATCTCACTCAGCCAGTCTCTGCTGGTTTTCACAGCGAAAGGTTGTGGGGACTTCTCTTCCTGGCACTGGAACCCTAGGCTGGTGAGCCCAGTATGGGGCCGAAACTCCTCGCTCCTCCAGAGAGACCTCTGCAGCCAAGATATCTTTACTGATGCTCGCTCACCTGCCAGATGCAGGTGTGAGATGTGCTTGTTTTGCATCTCCACTCTTTATATCAGTATTGAGCTGTCCTCTTCTGTGTGTCTCAAGTTGCAGGACTTCTGTTTAGCTAGACCTCAGGTGACTCCCAATGGTGGCTCTTCTGTAGTTTAGTTATAATTTTGATGTGGTTGCTGTCTCTCATAACTTACTTTTGAAGCCTTCATTAACAATAAAATATAAAATAACTGATACCAACTTACGCTAATAAATTATCCATAGATCATTCGACTCTGATAAGTTTTCGTGCCTTAAATCAGAGGTCTACAAACTAGTTGCCTTTGGACAAAAATCAAGTCTTCATGTAGCCTGTTCTTGTAAAAAACAGTTTCAATGAAGCATAGTCACACTTATTTGTTTATATATTGTCTGTGACCACTTTTACACTACTAGGACTGAGTAGAGTATTGAGACGGAAACCTATTGCTCACAAAGCCTAAACTATTTACTAGCTGAGCTTTTACTAAAAGTTTTCTGATCCTCATCATAAATTCTAAAAGAGATCCTCTGAAGGGAATTTTCAACAAGTTGGACAATGACTTCTCTATATGTTCTTAAAAAACTCTTTCTCTCTTCATGCACTTGTAGACACACACACACATTCACACACACAAACACACACACACACACACACACACTACAGGTACATTTATTCTATCAAATTATGTACTGTAAACCTTGAGCTATCTAAAGAGTCATCATCAGCCAACTAAATATTCTTTTTTTTTTGGTCTTTGCATGCTAAATATTCCTGATAATAATTTTATTTATTGTTAAATGGTATGGCTGCAAATTGATCCCAGTTTGATCCTCTATTTTAGCACAAAATTAAATTTTGTCTTTTATATTTTATGCCAATTCTGTATTCCTTAGTCTGTAATTTCTCCAGGGTAAGTAGGAGTTCTATTGTCTTCACTTTTGAATCCAGAACACCCAAAAGGCAAGACTAGAATAGATGTAATAAGGAAATATATGGAAGAAAGAAAAAATATCATCTTTATTATTTTCTCTGGGTTCTTAAAAAACATCTGAAAATGGAAAACACTAAGTATAGGTATAGATGTGAACCAAAAGTGATCCTCATTTGCTGCTGATGGAATAGAAATCATTATGAGTACTTGTGGCACAATCTAGTAAATCTAAGATACACATACTACATGGCTCAGGAATTCAAGTCCTAAATTTGTACCCTAAAGGGATATATGTTGATGTGCACCAAGAAATATATATGGTAATGTTCATTGTACCATTTTTTATAACAGCCAAAACTTGGGAAAAATTCAAATGTCTATAAACAATACAAATGTTTACAAATTGTGTTATTTCTTCAATTGTTTGCAAAATGATAGGTTTTGTTTTATAATTTCTTCACTTATCTACTGAATACATCTATAGAATTTTATCTCTATATCGACGCACATTAGTGGCTGAATATCATTGAGCTTAAGAGCTTGGATCTATATGATAACCACAGAAATCTCCTTATATCTGAATAGATTGAGTTTTCATCTAATCTGGCAAGATTGTTTCCCTTGAAAACTTGAAGAGCAAAATTACAATTCTAAGGCTAATGAACTCTGAGACTCAGGAAGCAAATAAAGTGATCCTGTGATCATCCAGTTTATGATCTCAGAGTTTCATAGCTGTTGCACAGGGAGAGGGAACCCAGACTGAACTTTATAGACTCCCTTAATTTAGGAGATAAAACTGAGACTTTAGTGAGACCAAAGAGACTATAGTACTTAGGACAGAATATAAGTGAGGAGAGAACTACATGGAGAGAGAACTCTTGAAATATGCATAGGATTCCCCTTTAGTATTCAACAGTGTACTAATCAGCACATATATGTGAAGAAACTAACCAAGACTGGGAAAATAATCAAATGAAATGGTTAAAGGGAAAAGTATGGGAAGCTCAAACAAGGCTGGGAATAATGCCTGTTTCTACTAGTGAGACTGAAAAAATCAATAATTTACAGGACATTTTATAGAGTACTAAGATAGGTACTCTAATTAGCTTGAGACTAAACACTTAGCTGATTCCACCGAACAAATCTTAAAAACATGAATGAAAATGTTTCCAAAATACTGTATTCCAAAAATAAAACTCAAGATATTTATAGAAAATCAAAAATAGCTCTCAAGAAGGCAAAATTTACCATATCAGGCATTTAATCAAATATTGCAGATATGCAAAAAATCAGGAAAATACAACATATAATAAAGAGAAAAATCAGTATATTCAAACCAACCCAGAACTAACACAGATGTTAGAATTAACAAATAAGAACTTTGAAACAGTTATTAAACTATATTCCAAATATTTAGGAAGCTAAAGGAAAGATTTAACAAGTTAGCTAAAAATACAGGAAGAAAAGATTAGTAAACCTGAAGACATAGCAGTTGAAACAACTCAAATTAAACATACAGAGAGGGAAAGACTGAGAGCTTGGGGACAACGTCGCATCTAAAACACATGTGATTAGAGTTCCTGAAGGACTGTGTAGGAGGGAAATACCTAATGGCCAAAAATTTTCCAAATTTGATGTAAACTATAAACACAATTTTAAGAAGCTCAATGAACCCCAAGCACAAAAAACATGAAGAAAACTATAGGCCAGGGTAAAAAGACACATTACATACAGAGGGTAAGGAAATAAGCATGATAACAGATTTTCTGTTGTTGGAAACAATGAATAAAAAAAATAATGGAGCAACATTCTTAAAGTATTGAGGGAAGAAAAAAATACTAGAATTCTATGCTCACTGAAAAGAATTGCAAAATTGTAAATGACAGAGATTTTTTCAGACCTATAAATTATGTAAGAATTCATTACCAGCAGACCCACACTATAAGAAATGTTAAAGGCAATCTCTCAGATAGAAGGAAAATAATATCAGATGAAAATATGGATCTGTATAACAGAAAAGTTAACTATGTGGGTAAATATTTAAGTTATTTTATTATTATTTAAAACCTATTGAAAGATAATTGGCTATTGAACAAAAACAGTAATCACGTAGTGCAAGTTTACATCATATGTAGAAGTAAGTAAAATGTATGAAGAAATAATGCATGAATAGGAAAGAAAAATAAAAGTTTAACATAATTTATTTAAAAAGACATATTTATGGCAAATAAATATGTGAAAATGTGCTCTATTCATTAGTTACTAGGGAAGTTCAAATTAAGACAAAAATGATATACTCGTACATACCTATTAGAATGGCTAAAATGAAAAAGACATAATACTAAGTGTTGACAAAAATGGCACCTGGAATTTTCATACACTAGTGGGAGTGTAAAATGGGATAAATATTTTAGAAAAATAATTGGCTGTTTACTAAAATTTAGTGTATGCCTAGGTAATTAGCCAAGAGAAAGGAAAGCATATGTTCATGTAAAGGCTGTACATGAATTTTCTTAACTACTTTATAATAGTTCCAAACTGGAAGCAACACAAATGTCCATCAACAAATGAATGGATAAATAAATTGTGGTCTATATATATAATGGAAAACTACTCAGCAATAAAAGGAATGAGCCATTGATACACACTAAAACATAAATGAATCTCAAAATATCTATGCTGAGTGACAGAATTCAGATGAGAAATAGTCCATATCGTATGATTTCATTTATTGAAGTTTCTAGAAAAGTAAATTAATTGATGGTAACAGAAAACAGAGCAGTGGTTGTCTGGGGTTGATGGGGGTATGGTTGGAGAAGGAAGAGTAGGAGGGATTACAAAGGACATAAGAACAATTGGGGCAACGGATACGTTCACTACTTTGATGTGATGGTTTCACATTATATCATGTCAAACCTACCAAGTATTACATTTTAAATATATTCAGTTAAGTATGTTAATTTTATCTCAATTAAGCTGTTAAATAAATGAAGAAGTAAAAATATTTACCTGAAATCAATTTAAACTTTTATTCCAATAAGCTATACAATTAATAAATAGAATACGCATAAATATACTTGCTCTAGCACATTTTTTTTGTTATTGGCAAAAATGGACTCTTGCTGGTATCACTGGGAACAGAATGGATTTAAGGAATTCATTTATCTTGAGATCCTGATACATTTTCTTAAGAAATTTATCTGCATCCTAAAAATAGCTTGAGGATCAGATGATATGGTAGTTGCTATAGAAACTGCACATTTGAGGGAGAATCACAGTGTGTAAAAGTTGTAAGTTATAAACACCTCACAGTAACTGCTGCCCTGCAGTTCCTGTCACCTGTCCTCTTGCTTTGGGATGGAAAAATCATTTCTTAATGAACTTAAGAATCTTCTAAAAATACTTTTCAAAATATTCTTATCTGCTAACTGTATCTCTTACCAGAATTTAACACACTTGTGGTGCATAAGTGAAAGATGACATTTTAAGTGACATAATGAAGATTTTGTAATCAAGAATCATTTGCAAGAAACTAGTGTGGAAATTGAAGGCAATCTCTTTTAGACATGGCCAACAAGTATAAGAGGATTTATATGGTAGATCAATTTATCTTAGTGAATGGGAAAGAAATGGAAAAGCATTTGTGGGCTTCCATGAGTTTTACTGTTATCCCCAATACGGGATTTGATTATGTTCAGCACATGTTTAAGAACTAGTTTTCCTCTGGATAGTTCACATGATATATATAGGTGGGTACATAGGTTTGAGCTATTTAAAGAGCCAGAGAAAAATCTGCCTGCCTTCTTAGACCTTATAAAACAAGGTAATGACTGATTCACAAGAAGTAACTATTGCATTTCTGTTCTGTCCACACTCCAGCCAATATATTTATTTCAGACTCAAGAATAATAGAATATGAAGTCTTTCTGGCTAGACATCAAACATAGCCTTAATCAGATAGTTTTACCACCTGGTTCACTTGATTTAACTATACCAGGTGTCTAGGATATTTTATTTTATTGAATCTACTAGATTTTCTGAAACCCACATTAAAAAAGACTATAAAATTGAACTTAAATATAAGCTCATTTCTAATTTTAATGGCTTGGAATTGTCTGTTTTGTAATTTAGGTTTGTTTCATTTTTAGGGGGCAATCAAATTAGAATTGTGTTTAGAGTATTCTGTCTTCAAGTAATTGCTTATGGTTATGGCAACATGAATTAATATCTTTATCTTTCCTCTAAGAAAATTTCAACCTTATACTTTCAGTATCCAATTCATACTCTAGAAGCAAATTTCATGCTGAGAAGATTGCATTACTTTATTCAGAACACATTTCCTCTACAGGACCATACTACAACTTAAGCAGAGCTTCTTCAAACTCTGCTGGTTTCTCCATCCATTATAGAACAAAGTCCAAGCAAATGTAGTCCTTCATGATTTATGTGGTCCTTGCCTACTTCTCCAGTGTCACCAATAGCCTTTTACTTCTATTTCTCCAAATCCATTCTGCTGTTTAACATTTCTGTGGCATTGTGCATGCTTCCCTTGAGAATATTTGCCCCTTTTTCTAGATCTACAGGACTGAGTATTTTCTCTTTTGAAGCTTTTTCTGACTTCATCAAAGAGAGCTGACCATTCCCTCTTATCTCTTTTTATGCACACATCTCTATTAAAACACTACAGTGTATTGCACATATCCATCCCCCCTTATCAGACTATTCACTTTCTGAGAGCAGAGCTTCTCTTACTCACCTGTGTATTCTCTACTGCTAGAACAGAACCCAGCCTCAGGTCATCCATCATTTGTAGTCTAGTGCTCCTGATGGGTAATGGAATGTGTTAGGGATATAATTATCAGTTTTATATTTTATGATTGTGTTTCCGTTAAGGCCACGGGAATGCTAGAATTTTGTGTTCTCATTTTTCCAAGTCACTCTGTGTAATGTAGAATCAGGGGCAGGGTTTAAATCAGAGAACTTTAATTGTTATGCAAACACCAGATTCTCAAAAGGAGAATTCTGGCACAAGGCTATATTGAAATGCATTGTTCTAGTCAAGGGTATGAGTGACACCTCCTTCTTCCCTTTGACTATTCAGTTGGAGGAAGGCAGTTTAAGAGAGCAGATGCTGCAAATCTAAAAACAAATCATCATCTAGTTTTATGGAAGGATTGAAAGTCCTATGAGAATAAATGTGGTCCAATCAGTTATTGATTTAGACTAATCAGGTCCTTCCTTATAGGAAAGAGAAGTATCTAAGCAAGAAAGGCATAGAAGGGGGCTATAAAATTGACTCTTCCATACTATGTGTGCATTGTAAGGTGGCTGCTGTAGTTAACAATACATTCCAGTTAAAATTTACTGTATTCCCAGACCATATAACTCTAATGTTCAGCATTAAATTCATTTGTGGTAAATTTGTTGATGAATAGGGACAGCAGAAATACAACACAAATAATTTTAATGTGAAAATAATAGCTAATATTTGTTTAGCACTTCTTATGCATTAGACACTTATTTTATACACTTTGTAAAGATTAACTCATTTAATTTTCACAATAATTCCATGAAACAGGAACAACTATACCCATAATCTGGGTACCAACATGATTGATAGCTGGTCTAAAGTTATATAGGTAGTAAATAGCAGAACTAGGACTTAAACCCTGGCAGTTTGCTTTGGAGCCTTAGCCCTTAACTACTATAGTACATTGCACAAAGTAGAATAGCTCCTATGTACCAGCTACTGTGCCAGATCCTGGAGAATGGGGAATGACATAGACATGGCACTTTCTCCAACAAGATCCATAGTCTAATGAGCATTATAGGACATTATGATACTGTGTAAAGGGAATACCTAATAGGTATCAAATCCATACTTTGGAGGACAAGTTAAGGCTTGTGGAAGAATCAAAGTTTGATAGGCAGGTTAGGTCAGGCAGAATAGGTTAGGAAGGGTTTGGGGTACTGGCATTAGCAAAAGTCCTGTGATGAGAAAAGCATGGCATATTCAGGAAATTAAAATTAGAAGCTAGAATACCACAGTCTCATGAGTCATTTTAAAGGGTTTGGACTTTATTCTGACATGTTTAGTTTGAAGTGTCTGTGGGACATCCGGCTAGAGGTCTGTATCTAATTCAGAAAGATATTTGGGCTAGAAACGTTTATTTGGAAATCATTAGTGTAGAAGTAGAAATGTAAACCATAGAGTAGATGCAAATGTGTGAAAAAATAAGAAGACACAAATCAGACTAAGTAGCACCAGAAATTAAGAAATATCAGGGGATGAGAAGCTCAGAAGATGAGAATAAAAAGGAGCCATTGAGAGAATGAAAGAAAAGATGAAGAATATGATATTATTGAGGCTTAGAATTCCAGAGCATTCCAAGGAAAAACAAATGGTCAATAGTAACCAAAACTACGAGGGTAAGGATTAGGAAGTATTTATTAGATTTAGCAACAAGGTGATCTAACTGGGTGAAAACAGTTTCAAAAAAGAACTGGAGGTGGAAGCCACCCTATAATAGGTTGGAAGTGAATGGGGAATGAAGAGTGGAGACTGAGTAGAGAAAACATTCTCAAGAGGTTTGGCTAACTATATAGACTGTGTAGAAAAAAATAATATTGTGTGGTCCTGTAGGGTCTTTGCTTTTCGTTGGTCTATCACCGGAACTAAATTATAAACTTATTGAAAGCAAATACTGTCTTCTAGTTCTTTAATTCACAACATTCAGATAATAACTCATATATGTTAGTTGCTTAATAAACTTGAAAATGGAATGGTCATGGCAGTAATTTGCTTTATTAAAAAGCAGTATCTGCCATAGATGATAGAGCTTTGTACTACAGAGTCATATAAATTTTCTAGACATCCTATGTATCCATAATCATAATATAGTAATTAATATTGATGATATCTGTATCAAGAAAAGAAAACAAAATTTTATTAAAAAAATAAAATATAAGCAGCATTGAATGAAGAATTATATTTCATTATTTTTAATGGTAATTTATAGATAACATGTAACTCTGTAATTTCATGTATTTAACAAACAGAATAGTAATATCTTAGCCTTTCTTAAGGAAAGAGAATTTAACTTATATACAATATTTTATTTTTTGAGGATTTACCAATGATGAATTTTAATCAATATAACAATTGTATGTGTGAGTTAAGAAATTACAATGGTAAAAAGAATCCAACTCATAATATATGCTTAATTTTAATCTTGGAATTCAAAGACTTAAACATCTTATTTGTAAGGTATTTCTTTTAGTGAGAAACTAAGAGATCTTTATATATATGATAGAATTACTTTTATCTACAATGATGGTCAAATTGGTAGTTTTAATAGAATTTCAATGATTTCAAATTGACCTTGTCAGCTTGTCCACATATTATTTTCTCTGTCGATATTTCATTTCATCTCTTTCAAAATTTAAAAGAACTAAAAAACAAAAATATGAGTCTACAATTTGTGAGAATTATATGTTATCATTTACTAAATTAGGAAATTACATTTCGGGCAACAATCTGCTTTTTGGAAATTTTCCACTAGAAACAATAGCTGTGGTTTGAAAGGCCGCACATTGTGTTTTCTAATATGATGATATGATTACAATTACATTGAGTCAATTGTTTATGATATTTTGGATCACAGAGTAATTCATAAAAGGTTACCTGTTAATTAGTTTTATCTTCTAACAGAATGTTTCGATCATATATAAGGAGTGTTGATTTTTAACAAAACAAAAGTTGCTTAAGCAAAAAGAAATTTATTTGAAGAGCTTAGGGGTTCTTAAGGACGTATTATTATAGCAAACATTGCTTGCTGTGTATCAGGAACTATTCTAAGTATTCTTCTAATTAAATTATTTCTATATTAGCCAGTCTTTTCTAGGTTCTACTGTGGTAACAAACAACTCCAAATCTTATTAACTTACTACATCAAAAATTTATTTCTTGCTCTTCTTATATGTTGGCTGTATTTCTTTTTATTTGAGAACCCAACTGAAGTAGGAGCTTTGACAGAGAGAGAGAGGGAGAGAGAGAGAGAGATTGAGAAATAACAAGACCATGAAATGGCTTCTAAAGCTTCCACTTGGTGATGATACCTTGAACAAAGCAAGTCCTATAGTCAAGTTTAATAATCAGTGGAGTGGGAAAATGAGTTCATCCCATAGGTGGCACTGTAAATCAAATGTTGACAAATAAAGATGTATCATTCTTCTAGAGGGAGAGTAGAAACTATTTTAAAACAATAATACAATTATTCTTAGTCCTTCCTCTTCATCATCGTATTTGCTTCTCTGATTTTTGATGTTTTTCTTCCGTTTCTACATGTAATGACACCCCTCTTGATTTTCAGAAACCTAAGAACCAAAAAGTTATTTTCCATGAAAGAACCCAAGATACAGTGATAAGGCATAGACCACAATGAACAGTTCCATTCAAAAAGAGATTCAAGAAAGCAGTTCTTTGGCAGTACAACTGTCACCAAAATATTATCTGCTTTTTATTTGATTACAGTTACCTCTATTTGCTAATATCTACAACAATAATTTCTTTCCAGAAATCTCTCTCTCTCTTTTTCTGCTTTTCTGTTTCTGTGTTTTTAGCCTCTTCCTCTTTTCTTAATCACAGACATCTTGAGTTTATCAGACTTCTGTGGTAAGCCACACCCTTATTAAACTTTTGCTCTTGAGCTACTTTATTTCAAATGAATTACTCAATGTCATCTTAATTGATTTAAAAGCTCTAACAAAAGGTTTGTTAACCACATCACTAATTTGTCTCTTGCCATGAGTTGTGTTAATAAAAAATTATCATTGAAAGCATTCTTCTATTTTATCTTTTACTTATTTTGATGACACATATTTCCATTTTGCAACCCCACAAATTCTGGAATTTCTGAGCTTTCCATATATCTTTTAACTCTACTTGCAAACTGATCAATATTTTTTGAGCCGTCAATGTAAGAAACATCCAAACCTGTAGAGAATTTGTATAAGAGTTTATTTGAGCCAAACCGATGACATGCTGGGGAGCAAGAACCCAAATGCTCTACTGTGGATAGTGGGTTGCAAGCTGACAAGGTCCTTGCAATCTGTGAGGCCAATCAAGGGTTGCCTCACCTCCACAAATCCTTCTAAGAATGGAAAGTAGGAACTGATTGGAGAACACTGCATGTGTTGAAATGCAAATGATTTTTACAGGTTGTGTAGGGTGGGAGTTACCCTACGGAAATGCAAATGATTATAGTAGGATGTGGAGGTTGGGTGAGGGTTATCTCATTTTAGCCAGCAATTGTATGCTCTTGTATAAAAGCAACTTGCAAAAATAAAATCGCTCTCTACTCCATTATCAGCGGATATTGGGCCTCCCGATCCCAGCTTTCTGTCTTCTTATTTTTCTTAATCTCCCACCATTCCCACTCAGGGTTATTCTCCAGGATTGAGATCAATGTGGCACTCTACCACTTGCTGGATTCTGCATTCTACAATTAACAGGTTTGCAGTTTCTTTTATGCATTGTAAATTAAGGGAGATTACATAATGAAGGGTAGGATTGGATTACAAGATCATGTCCTTTTTTAAACACTGTTTATGCCTTTAGGGGGTATTATTTCTGGCAGTTCAAAGGTATGCTGACCAAGATGCATAAGAACAATGGACAGGACTTACTTAAAAACCTTTTGCTAAAGAAGTTATATCCCTGGGGCATGACTACCCACCAAGACCTGCCCAGGTAGGAATTTATGATCAGATCACACTATGAGGTTACTTTCCATAGAACCTCTTTTTTCATCCACTGAGCTTATATGTTTCTTGTTTTATTTTGTTAAAATCACCCCAAAGCATCTAATTGACACTATCAACATTCTGATATCCATATTTTTATCAGAAGTCAAAGTTCTTATTACATTATCTGTCTTTCAAATTATAGCAGGCAAATTTTTACCAAATGTTAATGTTTGTCATCGCATAATTAGTCACCATTTTTCTAACCTTCAATAACCATTTCCTTGCTTCTCCCTAGCCAGCCCTGAAAGTAATGCCACATTGTTTATATGTTTTTATTTATAAAACATTTCTATTTCTGGGTACCGATTTCTATATAATTAGCTTTTGCTAGATTATTCTATGGTATCAAATGTCGATGTAAAAATTGTCCAAATCTGTAGAAAATTTTTATAAGAGTTTGAGTTTATTTCATCCAAACCAATTACATGCAGAGAAGCAAGATCTCAAATGACCTGGCGAAAGACATTTTCACAGTTTCTTTTATACACTGGAATTAAGGAGGAAACAGTAAGGAAGCAAGGCAGAGATTGGATTACAGGATATTTAACAAGATTATGTACTTCCTTGAGGGTGATTATGCTTCTGTCTCTGAGAGATCTGAAAAAGAGGATTACTCTGGCATTTCAAAGGTGTGTTAACCTAGATGGACAAGAACAATGGACAGGGTTTAGGTAAGTGAAAAATAAACATTTTTATAAAGAAGTTATATGCCTGCAGCATGATTACCTACCATGACCTGCCTGGTTATGATTTTACTCTGTGAGGTAAGGTTTATGAGAGTTTCCTTTTTATTCACAAAAACAATTTCTAAATTCTAGTGACTTAAGCACCACAGAGAATTTTTTTCTTGCTTATGTTACACATCGATTGATGATTAGCATTGTCTCTACTCTGTGGCACTGCTCGAAGTGTTCTCTTAATTTGAGGACCCAGGTTTTGTGACAGAGGGATAAGAAGCAATATTAAACTATGTAATGCTTCTTAAAGCTTCTGGTCAGATGTGCCAGTGGTCACTCTTGCTTATTATATTCCAT
>NW_006431922.1:923736-930823 GCF_000325575.1 Pteropus alecto | reverse complement strand
AATCTTCTTACAGGGAAGGGGACAAATAATTGGCAACAAAAAAACAATCTAATAAACTCAAAATAACCCTTGAGGTTAAATATTATTGTTACCATTTGGGGGCAATATGAACCCCAGTGTCACCTCAGCAGCATGGGTGCGGGGGTAATGCCATAGAAGTGCAATTATCATTTTTTCCTTGATTCTTCCATGCTGACACAGCAAGAAAATACAGGTCAGTGAGATTTTTAAAAAGTAAGATTTATTAAAGTATATTTTAGAAGGAGACAGGCCATGCTAAAGAAATCTATAGCCTTGTGGAATTTGAGAAGTGAAAAGATTAAAAAATAAATAAAAGACAGAGTACACTCCAAGGGAGGAGCAGGTTTTAAGCGAAGAGAGCTGTAGCTCTGAAGAAGTGAAAGGTCTGTATTATATTTGGGCCGCGATGGGTGGTTATAAAGGTGTTTCTATGTGATTGGCACATGAGGTCATTTTGATTGACATTTGGCTGCTATACAACTTCCTGCTTAGTGTGCAAGTGACTACCCAGAATTCTACTACCAATCAGCGTTTTTTTGGTGGTCTCTGGGCTGGGCCTCTATTCCTTTGTTCCCCTGTTGCCCATGTCTGACTAGCTACATAACATTATCATCCTCATTTTATACATGGGAAAACTCAAGCAAAGTTAGCTTAAATTGCTCATCAGGATCACACTGTTGGTGAATCCAGGACTTTATGCCTAGCTTAGGAGGTTTAACCACAGAAGTGAAGATGTATAGCTGGGCCCCAGAGGGACTTTTTAAGTCATTGAGAGCTGTGCTTCTCTCTGTGATCAAATGGGCTGTTATCACTGTAGCATTCTTGTGTCTTCTATGGACATAAAGAAAAATAAATTCACCTAAAGGTCTGTCTTTGTGCTTCCTGAACCCACAACCTCAGCACTCAACTTTAACCTTATTAGGATTCCTCTTTCCTAGTTTTGAATTTCCAGAAAAAAATGTGTCTATGTCTTAGTTATGGGATAATTCTAATGAGTTTGAGCCAGAGATAGTTTTTGTGAGCAATTGCCCACTCTAAATAGAACTATGAGGCAGACTATGTGAGAAGGATATATGGGATTGGGAGGAAATTATTTTGAAAAAAGTTAATCAGTCTTTGCTTTATAATAAATTATATTTTAAAAGAATCTCACTTGGTTTACTTGGAAATATGAATTATGGACTGATGGAGTCATGCTCATATTTTCTTCTTTTGTCAAGGACTGTAAACTCAGTTTCCAGGTAGTTTTATGGAACTGGAAGTAGTGAATAAATAACCAGTAATGTCTTCAATTAATACATGTGCACATATTTAAATAGCCATGTAGTGTTGAAAGGATAAAATTTTAAAAAGTAGTACCAATTACATTTTTATAAGAAATCTAAATGACTCTTCTGCTAAAAATGACCTTTCCACTACTGAAAGTACATCGATGATATCACTAAAAAGCAAATAATTTTAGAGGCCTCACTAAAATGTTAATTAAAGTGGAAACCTGACATGATAAACAGAGCCCATATCCTGAAGGTGTTGCAAAACAAATCAAATTTTCACAGTTTCTTAGAAGACATGTAGGGGGATGGGTAGAAAGAAAAGTTAAGCCCCACTTAGAGTGTGCAGTATAATAGGAGAACTCAGGATAGAGAACAAGGGACCGACATTTTCAAAGCAGTAATGACCTGGAATAAAACTAAGAGTTTCAAAATCCAAAGAGTAAAGAAGGAAAGTTGCCTGTTTTGAAATTTCTCTGAGTAGATAATAAATATTTTCTGGAAACTTGTGACTCAAACCAATTTTCATCAAGTTTGTAGACAGAATTTATAGTCAGATGTAGTTGACTAAAGAATCATGTATTCCTCATGCTCCAATCTGACCTGCTTGCTCTCTAGTTCTAGGATCTGTCTTTATTACTTTACCTTTATTACTTTACCTGTGTTTTAGATCTCATGGCTTTCTCTTTCTTGGTCTACTCTCTCATTTTGCTGAAATATGTTCTCTAGTAGTTTCTTAAAAAGTAAACATTGAAAGTTTATTTTAGAGTCTTTCCATGGCAAAGACTGCTAGTTGTTTGCTGAAGTCCATTTCTTCTTCTTTCTAGGCATATGTGTAGATGATAATTCCCACCTCTCATGAACTTAAATTATGGCCAATGAAATATGAGCAGTGATATGTGCCACTTTCAGGACTTGCTTATAAAAATCTGCTATGTGTAGCCCTCCAAATTCTTCCCCACTTTGTGTAACTGGAAGGGAGACAACCATGATGACCTAAGGAGGTTCTCATTTAAAGTGGTAGGGCCTTCTTAGCCTCAGTTCCCTGAATGACTTTGTGCCTATTAGCACTGAAACCTACTATGGCATAATTACCACCAGTCAATCAAAATCCATCACTGCCCTGGTAGCACTGAGAGGGCCTTGGTTCTTTTCACCAATGCAATAAAGAATTACAGAGCAGAGAAATTTAGGAAAAGTAAGATTTATTAAAGTACATTTCAAGAGTAAAATGGGCTATGCAAAAATGGCTGTAGCCGTGCAGAATTCTGGAAGTATATCTTATATTGGCCCTTGATGAGTGGTTATAGGGATAGGGTTAGATGATTGGCATGTGAGATCAATTGATTGACATTTAGCTGTTATATTGTTGTGGCCACCAGCCCCCGATAGACACACGGACCACCAGAAACCAGTGAGTTATAGGAAGCACATTCTTTATTCAGCCAGCTGGGTCTGCCAGGGGTATGCAGACCCCAAATTAAGCAGCCCCAAAATGTAGAGGTACAAGGTTTTTAAGCCCTAAATCTCATTCCTCATTCTGTCTTAAATATAAAGGTCTATTTTTCTTCTATTTACTAACTATCAACCCATAGGTCAGTTGTGCAAGCGGGGGTAAAGAAGCAAAAAGCTTATTGCTAGAATGTTATGTTCCCATGAGTGATGACCTATGTTCCCATGGGCAATGGCCAAGCAGTAATTAGCTAGCACATTCCCCACTGGCCTTAGCAAAAATCAAATCTTTGATTCTTCATGAGGAATTTGTTTATAGCCTCTATTTTGTAATACTAAAAGTTTAATAGAATTAATTCTCCTCCTTATATATGTAAACAAGAAATTAAGGAAATATGGGCCAAAAGTTAAAAAGAGGAGGAGGATGATTAAAGGTCCAGCTACAGCAGATAGGAGGGTTGTTAGCCATGGTGACCAATTGAACATCCTATGAAACCAGTTACTTGATTCTAATTTCTGTTTTTCCCTGGCATCTAAATTTTTCTGTACTAGTCGTAAGCTCTCTCCAATTACTCCAGAGTTATTAGCATAAAAGCAATAGGTTTCACCTAGAGCCATACATAATCCATCTTGTTCTCAAAATAATAAATCTAAACCTCTTCTATTTTGGAGGACTACTTCTGCTAGTGAATTGACTTGAAGTTCTAGCCTGCTGAGCTCAGTTAAATTTAGGGGAGTTCCTACCCCGACATAGTAAGGGGGTTTTGGGTTTAGGCACAACCAGCAATCTTGTCCTATGTCTGAGGTGGTCTTATTCAAGACCTTGTGTATTGTCATTAACATAGTTATTAATGCTCCTTCTGATTCTGGTTGTGGCTGATCGAATGTCTGGGGTTTAATAGCTGTTAGGCTACTACCTGGAGGGGCTAGAGCTGGAGTTAGAGTTGCTCCGGAAACAGAAGTTCTCTTAGTTGTAGGACTTTGGGGTAGTCCTGGAAATTGAAGTGGTTTGTTGGGTCCTATAGAGTTAACTTTCCTGGGAGGGTCCTTAACCTGTATAGTAAAATGTAATCTTAAATCATGCCTGGTTTTTATATAATCTGATACCCCATGTCTGTCCTGTGAGCCAATAGTGTTGTCCCCCAGGGGTACCAGTTTCAATGGTGATTATGATAGGATTGCAAGACCCAAGAGAGCATGTGAAGGGGCTTGGTCCTCTTATTAATCTAATATGATCATCATTCTGTTTTTTATAATTGTCTCTTGTGGAGATAGTTTCACAACCCCAGTCAGCACAAGAAAATTGGCCATGGCCCTCACATCCAAGTCTCGTATTACCCATACAGCCAGATATTCCTGGGTAACGTCCTTGAGGACAAATATAGAGTCCTGTCCCTAAGAGGCTCTTCTCAGCCAATAATATGCCACAGCCGGGTTCCCCTTTGTAGCCTAAGTATGTTCCTCCATCTATAAAAGATCTCGATCCAAGGTGGTATCTGGCCGTTGCAATGGTGAGGGGATCTCTGGCAAGCTGGCACAAGTCTACTCGGATCTCTGGAGTGCTGTGGCCGGTAATGTTCTGGGCAATAATTTCACCGGTCTCGGTTACTATAAGCTCCCATATTCTAGGCTGGTGTATGTTTCTATATGCCTGGGCTAAAGAGGAAAAAAGGAAGAAACAGAAGTTTAGACTTATGTACATTTGAGTCTTAGTCTTAAGGGCCCGTCTTCCTGAGCTGTCCACTCTCATGCCACCTTCACATGGGAGTGATGAATCTATGATGGGATGCCTTCTACTTTAACTGCAGTCAGCGTCATCAGGTAGACAATGAAGGGTCCTTTTCATTTGGGTTCTAGTCCCTTGGAAGTGAATTTCCAGATCCACGCAGAGTCCCCAGGCTGAAACTGATGGGGAAATCTGTCCCCTAGGGCTGAGTGAGCAGCACGAACCCGGGACTGAATCTCCTTCTGTACACTTTGAAGGGCCTGTAAAGACTTAAGTAAGACAAGGTTATGTAGTTCTGCCTTTCTCATCTTCTATTCTAGGTACTATAGGTGGGGGTTTTCCAAAGAAAATTTCAAATGGGGTGAATCCATTAACATATGGAGTACACCTGGCTCAGAGAAGAGCAAAGGGGAGAAGTTCTACCCAGGTCCCACCAGTTTCTAATCCTAACTTGACTAATGTCTTTTTTAGGGTCCGATTCATTTGCTCTACTTGGCCCAAACTTTGGGGCTGGTAGGCGCAGTGGAGTTTCCATCGCAAATTTAGGTAGCTAGCCAGTTGCTGTGTTATCTTTGCTACGAAGGCTGGCCAGTCATCCAACCCTAAAGTTCTGGGGAGACCAAATAGAGAGAGGATTTCTTGTAGTAGCTTCTTAGTAACTACGAAGGCAGTCTCTTTCCTGGTAGGGAATGCCTCTACCCATCCTGAAAAGGTGTCTATAAAAACAAGTAAATATTTGTAGCCCCCCACAGTCGGGGTTACCGTAGTGAAATCTACTTCCCAGTGGTCCCCTGGATAAGTTTCTCTTAAGCCTAGGTTCTTCTATCTTCCCCTTCTTTGGATTAACTTGGGCACAAGCCAGGCATCATGAGACAATCTCCTCTGCAGTTCTTCTCCCTTCTAACAAGTGAAAGTAGGGGTCTAAAGCTTGGAGCATTTTAGTTCGCCCTAGGTGCATGATCTGGTGTAGTTGGTGGAGGAAAGTCCTTCCAAGGGCCATGAGAGCCCGATTTTTCCATCTGGGGTCGTCCACCACACCTGTTGGCTCCTAATGGCTCCCTTATCTTGAAAATATATGTTCTCTTCAGCCATATAGGTCGGAGACGGAGGCAGTTCTGGGTAAGGGATAACAGTCAGTAGATGTAGTGGGGGCCCCACTGGACTTGTGGCTGCTGTTCTTGTATATGCATTGGCTTGTCGATTTCCCTCAGCCTCAGGACTATTCCCTTTTTGATGCCCTTTACGAAGAACAATAGCAAGAGCCTTAGGCATCTATATGGCTTCAAGTAAGGCTAAGATCTCCCCCTTGTTCTTGATGTCCTTCCCCGCTGAAGTCAGAAGCCCTCTTTCCTTGTAGATGGCTCCGTGTACATGTGCAGTGGTAAAGGCGTATCGGTTGTCAGTGTATAGTGTGATTGCCTTATCCTTTCCCTATCTTAGTGCCTCAGTGAGGGTGATGAGTTCTGCCTTTTGAGCAGAAGTCCTATGGGGAAGAGCTTGTGACCAGATGGTGCCAGTTAGAGTTACGACCGCTGCCCCAGCATACCTCCTTCCTTCCTGCATGAAGCCGCACCTGTCCGTGAACAGAACTTCATCGGCCTTAAGCAGAGGGGAGTCTTTGAGGTCTGGCTGCGAGGAACACACAGCGTCAGTGAAAAATATGCAGTCATGAACGAGGATCTCGAGGTCTGGGTCTGGCAACAGATTGTCTGGGTTGATGACAGTAGCTTTGGATTTTAGCCATACGTTTGGGGTCATCTGGTGCCTCCCTGTTGTTGAACACCTTCTGGGCTATCTCAATAAGTTGGGACAGGTTCATCCCTGCAAAACCTTCTAATTTATGCCGGATAGCAGGGGCTGCCTGAGTGCAAAGGCTATATTAATTGCCTGCTGGTTCTCAGGCGCCTCAGGATCAATGGGAGTGTATACCCAGTACCCTCGTTCAAGAAAAGCTCCAGGAGATCTCCTAGGTCCCTCCCTGTATAACTTCAATTACCTTAGAAAGGTTAGTTGGCTGATGAGCAGCCATTCTAATTCCTCCAATTAGAATGTGGTGGTACCGATCTAATGCCATTCTCCCTGCCTGAGAATTGTGTCCCCAGTCTGGGCGGGTGGAGGGAAATTCCTCCTCAATCTGTTCCCCTGCTTCCTCAACTCTCCTCCCTCCCACAGCTATCTTTTGTGTTTCAGTCCGAATGCGTCCGTGTTCTTCCTCAGTGAAGGGGTAATTAAAAGCTGTTGACAATCATCCCAGGTGAGGCAGTGAGTCTGAAAGACACTTTCTAAGAGTCTTATTAATGACTGGGGTTTCTCAGAGAAAGGCGGATTCTGTGCCTAGTCAAGAAAGGCACATAAACCATTAAGGGCCTGTCTGTGCGATGTCCCTGGGGTAGAGCTTCTCTCAAGGGGAGGATGGCTGGGGTGGTGATATCGGCTGGTGCCCTGCCCGGAGGCGGAGCAGGAGGCCCATAGGGGTTACCTGCCCGTGTCTGAGGAGGTGAGGCGGTGCTATTTGGCTTCTGTTGTCCTGGATTATAGGGTGGAGGAAGGTCACTGTCCTCCAGTGGAGATTGGAGGACTGAGGGACTGGGCCGTCTAGGAGATTCAGTTTCTGTAT